>NW_024400017.1:0-225770 GCF_905171765.1 Bufo bufo
CTTTAACAGGGATTTCTACCCCATTCAATCCAGATCCCTGGCTCTCGACAGATTCCAAGAATTAGTGGAGAAAGATTTCTGTTCCTTAAAGAACCATATTAGACATAACAGTCAGCATAGAAATGTATCGAAAGATGAACATACAGCTCTCACTAAGCTGTCTAACATGAAGGATGTTGTTGTTCGTAGGGCTGATAAGGGGGGAGCAGTGGTGTTGCTGGATAGTGAGGTCTATAGAATGCAAATCGAGAATATGTTAAGAGATACCAATGTGTATTTACCACTAGCAACCACCCCCCTACCCCAGTATCAGTCCAAGTTACACAACATCCTTCAGGAAGGGGTGCACCTGGGTGTTCTATCTGAAAAAGAAAAATAATTTATATATGTGGAACACCCGAGTACACCTATATTCCATGCTCTCCCTAAAGTGCACAAGGAGGGTTTCCTCCACCCTTAAGACCTATTGTGGCAGGAATCGGATCATATTCGGAACGACTTTCGGAATGGGTCGATTCCTTGCTGCAACCCCTTGTACCTCATATACCGGGCTATCTCAAAGACACATGTAGCGTTCTCCAAAATTTCCACCAATTTGTATGGCGAGAAGAGTTCGTATGGGTTACTGCTGATATTAATTCACTGTACACTAAGATCCCCCACCATTTAGCCATTGTGGCTTTAAAATGGTTTTTGGATATGTATAGTAATTCCACCTTGGAACTCCGATATTATATCTGCATTTGCACCGATTTTTTGCTTAAGCATAATTTTTTAATGTTTAATGGTTCATATTATTTACAAATATCCGGAGTTTTAATGGGTGCAAAATTTTCGCCTTCGGTGGCAAACGTGTTTATGGCATGGTGGGAAAACAGTTTTTTGTTTTCGGACAGTAACCCATATTTGATGTCCATGAAATGGTATGGGCGCTTCATTGACGACATGTTATGGGTATGGCAGGGTGATGTGAAAGAGTTTATGTCATTTGTGGAGTATTTGGACAGCTGTGTTCCCTCGATTAAGCTCACTATGGTCAGCGATTTTTTTTCTCGATGGTTTTCCTGGGGTGATCGAGGGAGCCAAAAGGTTTATACCTGCACACATCGTAAAAACACTTTGCTCCATGCATCATCCTGCCATCCCCCTCATGTAGCCAAGAACATTCCCAAAGGGGAAATGTTGAGGGCACAGAGCAATTGCTCTTCTCTGAATTTATTTTTAAAGGAAGCCTCTGACATTTCTGCAAGGTTGCAGATCAGGGGATATTCGATGGAAAATATTCGGAAGGCGAGGGAACATGCAATATCTGTGGATAGAGATTCACTTATATTCGCTCGAACTAAGAGTACGAAGTAGGCTCATAAGAAAAAAACTAAGAGAAGTAAAAATGATCGAACCCGTACCCAAGATTCCAGTGAACCTGTAACTTTCGTCACAAACTCTAGTGCCGAATATCCCCTTGTCTGCAACATTTTGCGTAAACATTTTCCAGTTATGAGTTTTGATGAAGGTTGGGGGGATATTGCAGAGGCAGGCATTAGGTGCATTGCGAAAAAAGCAATGTATCAATTGCAATACATAATATGTTGTATATGTCATTACTTGTCGGACTTGCACGTTACAATATGTTGGATGTACCATTAACCAGCTCCCGACCGCCTAACGCAGGGATGCGTCCTGTGGGTGGCCGGGTTATTCCTCCTTGACGCATTGGCGCGTCATCTCGCGAGATTTCCTGTGAACGCGCACACACAGGAGCGTGCGTTCACAGGATCGCAAGGTAAACAAGTTGATCTACAGCCTGCCAGCGGCGATCATTCGCCGGCAGGCTGTAGATGCGATTATTTTAACTCCAGAAAGGTATATCAGACGCTGTTTTGTTAACAGCGTCTGATATACCTGCTACCTGGTCCTCTCGTGGTCCCTTTTGCTTTGATCGACCACCAAAGGACACAGGCAGCTCTGTAAGTAGCACCAAGCACCACACTACACTACACCCCCCCTGTCACTTATTAACCCCTGATCACCCCATATAGACTCCCTAAACACCCCCCGGATCCGCAAAACACGGACACCGGCAATGTGCTTTCTGCATTTTGCGGATCCGCACATTGCCAGAACTATATAGAAAATGCCTTTTCTTGTCTGCAATTGCAGACAAGAATAGGACATGTTCTATATTTTTGCGGAACGGAAGTGCGGACCCGGAAGTGCAGATCCGCAATTCCGGATCCGAGCGGGACAAAGTCTGTTCCCATAGAAATGAATGGATCCGCAATTCCGTTCCGCAAAATGCGGAACAGAATTGCGGACGTGTGAATGGGGCCTAAGGGTCCCTTATCACCGCCAGTTAGTTAGCCACTTGGGTATATGTAAAAATACACCCCAAAACACATTGCCCTACTTCTCCTGAATACGGCGATACCACATGTGTGACACTTTTTTGCAGCCTAGGTGCGCAAAGGGGTCCAAATTCCAATGAGTACCTTTACGATTTCACAGGGCATTTTTTTTACGCATTTGGATTCCAAACTACTTCTCACGCTTTAGGTCCCCTAAAATGCCGGGGCAGTATAAATACCCCACAAGTGACCCCATTTAGGAAAGAAGACACCCCAAGGTATTTCGTGAGGGGCATGGCGAGTTCATGTAAAATTTTATCTTTTGTCACAAGTTAGTGGAATATGAGACTTTGTAAGAAAAAAAAGAAACATAAAAATCCTTTTCCGCTAACTTGTGACAAAAAATAAAAACTTCCATGAACTCACTATGCCCATCAGCAAATACCTTAGGGTGTCTACTTTCCGAAATGGTGTCATTTGTGGGGTATTTATACTGTCTGGGCATTGTAGAACCTCAGGAAACATGACAGGTGCTCAGAAAGTCAAAGTGCGTAAATAAATTTTTTTGCACCATAGTTCGTAAACGCTATAACTTTTACCCAAACCAATAAATATACACTTATTGCATTTTTTTTTATCAAAGACATGTAGAACAATAAATTTAGAGAAAAATTAATATAGAAATGTAGCTTTATTTGAAAAATTTTACAACAGAAAGTGAAAAATGTCAATTTTTTGCAAAAATTTTGGTCAATTTTGATTAATATCAAAAAAAGTAAAAATGTCAGCAGCAATGAAATACCACCAAATGAAAGCTCTATTAGTGAGAAGAAAAGGAGGTAAAATTCATTTTGGTGGTAAGTTGTGTGACTGAGCAATAAACCGTGAAAGTAGTGTAGTGCAGATTTGTGTTTTATGTGCAAGGTGTCGAAAGAGTTACTGTTCCGGTTAGAGGGGGAGATCGTAGACAAAAACTTTTTAGTAGAGAGACATACTGGATGTTGAACCTTGGAACTTGTATACCTAAAGGGCTGAATAAAAAACATGATTTAACCTTACAATATAAATTATTAAATTTTCTTCTACTCTGGGCTCCGTCCCACTTGATTGGGATTGTTTTCCCTATGTCTAGTATTCTACGGCCACCAGGTGCTTGTTTCAGGTGATGAAAATCATTCAATCAAGTGGGCAGGTTTTCTGCCTGTGTATAAAATTGAGGTTTTTAGTTTATTTGTGTGTCTTGATGAAGGGCTAGGATGTAACAGCCCAAAACGCGTCACAGCAAAGTGTCTTACTTTTGATGTCGGATTTTATGGAAGTACTTCAGCCATAAGAAAGGAATTTGCTGAACAAAGCAAAGCAAACACTGAGCAGAAATTCAGATGGAAGCTGCCATCGAGGCACAGCGCTATCAAATGGAAGCTGAAATGGAAGCACAGCGCCATGAAATGGAAGCACAGCGCCAACAGATGAAAAGTCTGGAAAGGCAGAAAGAAGTTAAGATCATAGAAGCCAGACAAGTATGATTAATGGAAAAAGGGTTTTTAATATTTTAGAATAGATTAGGAAGAGCGATTGGGGTTTAGTAAGGCTACATTCGTACAACAGTGAAAACCAGCCATTTTTGTAACAGCCATCACACGACGCGTTTTAGAGCAAATTGAAATCCAAAGGACTATGCACATGGCCTTATTTAATTGCCAGTGAATAGTGTCTGTCAAACAATAAGGCGTGCTATTTTTTGCCATTTTCATGTTCAGACTGACCCCATTTAAATAATTTACCGACACTTGTCTAATGGCTGTTAAAAACAGTTACACTAGTGGAAAATGGCCTTTTAGAGGTTAAATAAATAAAAAATCCACTTGCCTTTGCAGAGGCAGTCAATCTTCTCTTGATGCTGAAAGACCGGTGTTTCTAGGTGACAGCATCATGCTGGGAGCTCAGGTCCTTCAGCATCAAGCCTCTGCATGTGCAAGTGGATGAAAATAATTTTTTGGCATAAAAAAACTCCACCTTATGCTGGGGGTCACTCATTTACTGTTATGTCAATGTAGCCTCAAAGTCAACAACAGGTCATCTGCAACGGGCCCACGGGTTCAGCATCTGGGGTATCCCTCACCCCTTAGGAGGTTTCTACGAAATATGTCCCTCTTATAGAGCAAGTAAACATGACGCCAGCTGCGGTTAAGCAGCGGATGCTCAAGGCTCCCTTTGTAGATGGTAATGTTGGTACCCAGAGGTAGGATTGACAGAGTGGTACAGGGTGGCCTACAGTCTCTGTAGATATTATGTACACGTGTCACAGTGTTCCTACCTGGATATCCGTGGATCCCAGACGTGATGTGGTCCGAAGTAGTGCAAAAAGGGTAGGTGAACTTGGAAGTGGAATAAATGGAGTTCAGACTTTGTAGTAACATTGAACAGTTGCTTTTACTTGGCATAAATTGGTAATCAATTGATAAAATCACAAATCTCACTCCAGAACTTCCACACAACAGGACAAGTCCATACCATCTTCACACCTCGTACAAGAGGGGTCTGGGAGCCTACGTATATGATGCAGACGCACTGGAGTGAGATAAACCCTGTGTACCCACTTAAGTTGAATGAGTTGATCCCGAGCGCTTATTACCGCGTTCCTCCAGACAGAGCTCAGTTCCTCCAGGTGAGACGCCTCCAGATCCGGCATATCAACCCTCCAAGGCTCGAAGGAGCAACAGAGCGGTGAATCCTGCAATTTCATAATTTCAACATAGAATGATGAAATAGGTTTAGAAAGTTGTTTCACCCGGGCCACATATTCAACGGGGCCACATTTCAAAGACAAGGATAAAGATTTAAATTGGGCCTCACAGGCGTGCCTCAGCTGGAGGTACCGATAGAAACACGTACGGGGCAAATTGTATTCACTACGAAGGCTGTCAAATGAACAGAATACCCCATCCACATACAATTGTGTGAGGTATTTCACACCTCTCTGGGGCCAAAATTCATAATCAGATAAGTGAAGCAGTTCTTGCGGCTGCTTATTGCGCCACAATGGTATGTACGGGGACCAAGTATCACATCTCTCACTCTCAGTGTGTGTCACCACAAACTGCTTCCAAGCCATCACCACTGCAGCCATTGATTCAGTGTAATGCAGGACTGAAGTTGCTCCCTCCCGATATACTAAGTTGGCCAATGCCTCATAGGAGCCCACCAGAGCCGCCTCTAATACCACTGCCGGGTTATTGGCATCTGCCCTGATCCACCAAGAAGCATACACTAATTTGATAGCGATGTAGTACAAATACATGTCTGGTAGTCTCAACCCCCCCCCCCCCCCCCTGATTATATAAGGCTTTCAAAGATTTCCTAGCAATGCGAGGGGAGTGATGTTTCCACAAAAAAGGGGAAAAAATCTTATCTAAGGAGCCCGAAGTGGATATGGGGGATCTTTATAGGAGCTGCTCTGTAAAGATATAGAAGCTTCGGTAACACAGCCATTTTTATCACATTTGCTCTACCTATCAATGTCAGCAGTAAATTTTCCCAAGCTTCGAGTTTACGAGTAATATACTCCATAGCGGGAACTACATTGAGCCTATAGAACTGCCTGGGATACCTGTGTACCTTAATCCCCAAGTGAACAAAACAATCCATTACCTTCAAACGTGAGATGGGCGTTATGTCTGCAGGATCTATCTCATCTACCAAGCAAAGGCTAGAATTACAACAATTAACCCTAAGGCCCAAATACTTCCCAAAGCCATCTATCGTATCCAGAAGAGTTTCCAAGGAGGGACCAGTATCTGCCAGATACACTAGAAGATCATCAGCGTAGAGCGAAATCTTTTCCTGTATTCCCGCTATAGACCACCCCTCAATGAGTCCCGACCCATTAACTAGTTGAGTAAGGGGCTCCATAACCAGGGCAAATAACATAGGTGATAGGGGACACCCCTGCCTAGTACCTCTATGTAAACCAAAGGGGAGCAACAGATACCCATTAACCTTAACTCTTGCCATAGGGGCCCGGTATAGTAATTGTACCCACCTTATGAAAGACCGAGTCGAAAGCCTTCTCATTATCGAGAGAAGCAATCTCTCGAGTTCCCGTGTTATCATGTGAGACCTGTAAATTAGTAAATAGTCTTCTAAGATTAATATCAGTGATCTTACCCGGCATACAACCAAACTGATCGGGATCAATCACGGACAAAATTACATCCCTGAGACGTCTAGCGAGAAGTTTAGCTAGGATTTTCACATACACATTCAAAAGGGAGATTGGTCTATAGGAGCTGCACTGATCCGGAGGTTTGTGGATTACCACAATGGTCGCTTCCATGAATGACGGGGCAAACTGTTACACTCAAAAGCGTAGTTGAAGAGTTTCAGCAACCGCACGCTTTGCTTGTCTATCTATTTTCCACACTATAAATATACCTTTTTATACACTCACTCTTGTGTCTCATTTATTGCATCCAACCTTGGAATCAGACCCAGTAAGAGGGTGTATTATATATAGAATATCTTTAATATACAGTGGATATAAAAAGTCTACACACCTCTGTTAAAATTTTGTATTTCTGTGCTGTAAAAAAAATTAGACAAAGATTAATCATTTCAGAACTTTTTCCACCGTTAACCACCTCAGCCCCTATAGCTTAAACACCCTGAAAGACCAGGCCACTTTTTACACTTCTGACCTACACTACTTTCACTGTTTATTGCTCGGTCATGCAACTTACCACCCAAATGAATTTTACCTCCTTTTCTTCTCACTAATAGAGCTTTCATTTGGTGGTATTTCATTGCTGCTGACATTTTTACTTTTTTTGTTATTAATCGAAATTTAACGATAGCGTTTACAAACTATGGTACAAAAATGTGAATTTCCGCTTTTTGAAGCAGCTCTGACTTTCTGAGAACCTGTCATGTTTCCTGAGGTTCTACAATGGCCAGACAGTACAAACACCCCACAAATGACCCCATTTCGGAAAGTAGACACCCTAAGGTATTCGCTGATGGGCATAGGGAGTTCATAGAACTTTTTATTTTTTGTCACAAGTTAGCGGAAAATGATGTTTTTTTTTTTTTTTTTCTTACAAAGTCTCATATTCCACTAACTTGTGACAAAAAATAAAAACTTCCATGAACTCACTATGCCCATCAGCGAATACCTTGGGGTGTCTTCTTTCCAAAATGGGGTCACTTGTGGGGTAGTTATACTGCCCTGGCATTCTAGGGGCCCAAATGTGTGGTAAGGAGTTTGAAATCAAATTCTGTAAAAAATGGCTGGTGAAATCCGAAAGGTGCTCTTTGGAATGTGGGCCCCTTTGCCCACCTAGGCTGCAAAAAAGTGTCACACATCTGGTATCTCCGTATTCAGGAGAAGTTGCGGAATGTGTTTTGGGGTGTCATTTTACATATACCCATGCTGGGTGAGAGAAATATCTTGGCAAAAGACAACTTTGTATAAAAAAATGGGAAAAGTTGTCTTTTGCCAAGATATTTCTCTCACCCAGCATGGGTATATGTAAAATGACACCCCAAAACACATTCCCCAACTTCTCCTGAATACGGAGATACCAGATGTGTGACACTTTTTTGCAGCCTAGGTGGGCAAAGGGGCCCATATTCCAAAGAGCACCTTTCGGATTTCACTGGTCATTTTTTACAGAATTTGATTTCAAACTCCTTACCACACATTTGGGCCCCTAGAATGCCATGGCAGTATAACTACCCCACAAGTGACCCCATTTTGGAAAGAAGACACCCCAAGGTATTCGCTGATGGGCATAGTGAGTTCATGGAAGTTTTTATTTTTTGTCACAAGTTAGTGGAATATGAGAATTTGTAAGAAAAAAAAATAAAAAAAAAATCATCATTTTCCACTAACTTGTGACAAAAAATAAAAAATTCTAGGAACTCACCATGCCCCTCACGGAATACCTTGGGGTGTCTTCTTTCCAAAATGGGGTCACTTGTGGGGTAGTTATACTGCCCTGGCATTTTCCAGGGGCCCTAATGTGTGGTAAGTAGGTAAATGACCTGTGAAATCCTAAAGGTGCTCTTTGGAATGTGGGCCCCTTTGCTCACCTAGGCTGCAAAAAAGTGTCACACATGTGGTATCTCCGTATTCAGGAGAAGTTGGGGAATGTGTTTTGGGGTGTCATTTTACATATACCCATGCTGGGTGAGAGAAATATCTTGGCAAAAGACAACTTTTCCCATTTTTTTATACAAAGTTGGCAATTGACCAAGATATTTCTCTCACCCAGCATGGGTATATGTAAAATGACACCCCAAAACACATTCCCCAACTTCTCCTGAGTACGGCGATACCAGATGTGTGACACTTTTTTGCAGCCTAGATGCGCAAAGGTGCCCAAATTCCTTTTAGGAGGGCATTTTTAGACATTTGGATACCAGACTTCTTCTCACGCTTTGGGGCCCCTAAAATGCCAGGGCAGTATAAATACCCCACATGTGACCCCATTTTGGAAAGAAGACACCCCAAGGTATTCAATGAGGGGCATGGCGAGTTCATAGAATTTATTTTTTTTTGGCACAAGTTAGCGGAAATTTATATTTTTTATTTTTTTCTCACAAAGTCTCCCTTTTCGCTAACTTGGGACAAAAATTTTAATCTTTCATGGACTCAATATGCCCCTCACGGAATACCTTGGGGTGTCTTCTTTCCGAAATGGGGTCACATGTGGGGTATTTATACTGCCCTGGCATTCTAGGGGCCCTAAAGCGTGAGAAGAAGTCTGGAATATAAATGTCTAAAAAATTGTACGCATTTGGATTCCGTGAGGGGTATGGTGAGTTCATGTGAGATTTTATTTTTTGACACAAGTTAGTGGAATATGAGACTTTGTAAGAAAAAAAAAAAAAATTTCCGCTAACTTGGGACAAAAAAATGTCTGAATGGAGCCTTACAGGGGGGTGATCAATGACAGGGGGGGGATCAATGACAGGGGGGTGATCAGGGAGTCTATATGGGGTGATCACCCCCCTGTCATTGATCACCCCCCTATAAGGCTCCATTCAGATGTCCGTATGTGTTTTGCGGATCCGATCCATGTATCAGTGGACCCGTAAAAATCATACGGACATCTGAATGCAGCCTGACAGGGGGGTGATCAATGACAGGGGGGTGATCAGGGAGTCTATATGGGGTGATCACCCCCCTGTCATTGATCACCCCCCTATAAGGCTCCATTCAGATGTCCGTATGTGTTTTGCGGATCCGATCCATGTATCAGTGGATCCATAAAAATCATACGGACATCTGAATGCAGCCTGACAGGGGGGTGATCAATGACAGGGGGGTGATCAGGGAGTCTATATGGGGTGATCACCCCCCTGTCATTGATCACCCCCCTATAAGGCTCCATTCAGATGTCCGTATGTGTTTTGCGGATCCGATCCATGTATCAGTGGATCCGTAAAAATCATACGGACATCTGAATGCAGCCTTACAGGGGGGTGATCAATGACAGGGGGGTGATCAGGGAGTCTATATGGGGTGATCACCTCCGTCATTGATCACTCCTCTGTAAGGCTCCATTCAGACGTCCGTATGTGTTTTGCGGATCCGATCCATCTATCAGTGGATCCGTAAAATTCATACGGACGTCTGAATGCAGCCTTACAGGGGGGTGATCAATGACAGGGGGGTGATCAGGGAGTCTATATGGGGTGATCACCTCCGTCATTGATCACTCCCCTGTAAGGCTCCATTCAGACATCCGTATGTGTTTTGCGGATCCGATCCATCTATCAGTGGATCCGTAAAATTCATACGGACGTCTGAATGCAGCCTTACAGGGGGGTGATCAATGACAGGGGGGTGATTAGGGAGTCTATATGGGGTGATCACCACAGTCATTGATCACTCCCCTGTAAGGCTCCATTCAGACATCCGTATGTGTTTTGCGGATCCGATCCATCTATCAGTGGATCCGTAAAATTCATACGGACCTCTGAATGGAGCCTTACAGGGGGTTATCAATGACAGGGGGGTGATCAATGACAGGGGGGTGATCAGGGAGTCTATATGGGGTGATCACCTCCGTCATTGATCACTCCCCTGTAAGGCTCCATTCAGACATCCGTATGTGTTTTGCGGATCCGATCCATCTATCAGTGGATCCGTAAAATTCATACGGACCTCTGAATGGAGCCTTACAGGGGGGTGATCAATGACAGGGGGGTGATCAGGGAGTCTATATGGGGTGATCTGGGGTGAATAAGGGGTTAATAAGTGACGGGGGGGGGGTGTAGTGTAGTGTAGTGGTGGTTGGTGCTACTTTACTGAGCTACCTGTGTCCTCTGGTGGTCGATCCAAACAAAGGGGACCACCAGAGGACCAGGTAGCAGGTATATTAGACGCTGTTATCAAAACAGCGTCTAATATACCTGTTAGGGGTTAAAAAAAAACACATCTCCAGCCTGCCAGCGAACGATCGCCGCTGGCAGGCTGGAGATCAACTCTCTTACCTTCCGTTCCTGTGAGCGCGCGTTCACAGGAAATCTCGCGTCTCGCGAGATGACGCACGGATGCGTCCAGGAGGAATGAATCAACCACCTTCCGGACGCATCCGTGCGTTAGGCGGTCGGGAGGTGGTTAATGTGACCTATAAACTGTACAACTCAATTGAAAAACAAACTGAAATCTTTTAGGTGGAGGAAAAAAAACCAACAAACTAAAATAATGTGGTTGCATAAGTGTGCACACCCTCTTATAACTGGGGATGTACAGTACAGACCAAAAGTTTGGACACACCTTCTCATTCAAAGAGTTTTCTTTATTTTCATGACTATGAAGGCATCAAAACTATGAATTAAGACATGTGGAATTATATACATAACAAACAAGTGTGAAACAACTGAAAATATGTCATATTCTAGGTCCTTCAAAGTAGCCACCTTTTGCTTTGATTACTGCTTTGCACACTGTTGGCATTCTCTTGATGAGCTTCAAGAGGTAGTCCCCTGAAATGGTCTTCCAACAGTCTTGAAGGAGTTCCCAGAGATGCTTAGCACTTGTTGGCCCTTTTGCCTTCACTCTGCGGTCCAGCTCACCCCAAACCATCTCGATTGGGTTCAGGTCCGGTGACTGTGGAGGCCAGGTCATCTGGCGCAGCACCCCATCACTCTCCTTCATGGTCAAATAGCCCTTACTTTCAAAGTTTTCCCAATTTTTCGGCTGACTGACTGACCTTCATTTCTTAAAGTAATGATGGCCACTCGTTTTTCTTTACTTAGCTGCTTTTTTCTTGCCATAATACAAATTCTAACAGTCTATTCAGTAGGACTATCAGCTGTGTATCCACCTGACTTCTCTTCAACGCCACTGATGGTCCCAACCCCATTTATAACGCAAGAAATCCCACTTATTAAACCTGACAGGGCACACCTGTGAAGTGAAAACCATTTCAGGGGACTACCTCTTGAAGCTCATCAAGAGAATGCCAAGAGTGTGCAAAGCAGTAATCAAAGCAAAAGGTGGCTACTTTGAAGAACCTAGAATATGACATATTTTCAGTTGTTTCACACTTGTTTGTTATGTATTTAATTCCACATGTGTTAATTCATAGTTTTGATGCCTTCATAGTCATAAAAATAAAGAAAACTCTTTGAATGAGAAGGTGTGTCCAAACTTTTGGTCTGTACTGTTGCTGTGTTCAGAATTAAGCAATCACATTCAAAATCATGTTAAATAAGAGTCAGCATACACCGGCCATCATTTAAAGTGCCTCTGATTAACCCCAAATAAAGTTCAGCTGCTCTAGTTGGTCTTTCCTGAAATTTTCTTAGTCGCATCCCACAGCAAAAGCCATGTTTCACAGAGCGCTTCCAAAGCATCAGAGGGATCTTATTATTAAAAGGTATCAGTCAGGAGAAGGGTACAAAACAATTTCCAAGGCATTAGATATACCATGGAACACAGTGAAGACAGTCATCATAAAGTGGGGAAAATATGGCGCAACAGTGACATTACCAAGTACTGGACGTCCCTCCAAAATTGATGAAAAGACGAGAAGAAAACTGGTCTGGGAGGCTACCAAGAGGCCTACAGCAACATTAAAGGAGCTTCAGGAATATCTGGCAAGTACTGGCTGTGTGGACAACAATCTCCCATATTCTTAATGTCTGGGCTATGGGGTAGAGTGGCAAGACGAAAGCCTTTTCTTACGAAGAAAAACATCCAAGCCAGGCTCAGTGCCACCGTAGATGACCCCATAGTGCTCCTCTCCCCCCTTCCCCCCATAGTACCCACCATAATGTGTCCCAGTATAAAATGCCCCTATACAGAGCCCCCCATATAAAATACCCCTTCTTTTTAGCCTCAGTAGATGCCCCTATAGTGCTACCCAATAATGTGCTAGTAATAAGTGCCCCAATAGATGCCTCCCAATCATGTGCCAGTAAGATGTGCCCCCATAGATGCCCCCTAATCATGTGCCAGTAAGATGTGCCCCCATAGATGCCCCCCAATCATTTGCCAGTAATAAGAGCCCCCCACCATCATGTGCCAGTAGCCAGAGTGCCCCCCTATCATGTACCAGTAGCCCCCTTATGTGCCAGTAGCCCCCTATCAAGTGCCAGTAGCCCCCTATCATGTGCCAGTAGCCCCCCTTATGTGCCAGTAGCCCCGTTATGTGCCAGTAGTCCCCCTTATGTGCCAGTAGCCCCCCAATGTGCCAGTAGCCCCCCAATGTGCCAGTATCAAGTGACTCTATCCTTCCCCCCTCCATGTGCCAGTATCATAGTGCCATCTCCCTCCCCCCTCCCAATGTGCCAGTATCAAGTGCCTCTCTCCTCCCCCCATGTGCCAGTATCAAGTGCCTCTCTCCTTCCCCCCATGTGCCAGTATCATAGTGCCAACCCCCCCATGTGCCAGTATCAGGTGCCAACCCCCCTCCCCCCATGTGCCAGTATCAAGTGCCTCCTGCTCCTCCCGTGTGGCAGTTAAAAAAAACACACTTATACTTACCTCCATGTCAGCAATGCGATGCAGCCTCTTCCTGTCTCCCGCGCTGTATGTCCATATATGCAGTCAGTGCTTGTGTATTCTAATTTAGCCTGTATTTCAGAAAAGTTTCTGCTGGGATTTGAACCCACGACCTTCTGTATCAGAGGCAAGGCACTTAACCACACAGCTATAAGAGCTGCATAGCCAGTGACTGAAAAAATATGAGACTTCTACTGTAGACTCGTTTATAGCTTTGATAGCTAGTGTACATCCATACACATGACAGCTGCCCCAGCGCACTCAGCTCTGCTATATCTCAATATAAGATAGCTGCCCCAGCACACCCAGCCCTGCTACATCTATACACATGATAGCTGCCCCAGCACACTCAGCTCTGCTACATCTATACACATGACAGCTGCCCCAGCACACTCAGCTCTGCTATATATCTATCTACTGTATAGTAATACTTAGAGATATATAGATATAGCAGAGCTGAGTGTGCAGGGGCAGCTGTCATGTATAGATGTAGCAGAGCTAGGTGTGCTGGGGCAGCTGTCATATATAGAGATATAGTAGAGCTGAGTGTGCTGGGGCAGCTGTCATGTGTATTAGATGTAGCAGAGCTGGGTGTGCTGCGGCAGCTATCATATATAGAGATATACCAGAGCTGAGTGGGCTGGGGCAGCTGTCATATAGAGATATAGCAGTGCTGGGTGTGTTGGGGCACTGTCATGTGTATAGATATAGCAGGGCTGGGTGTGCTGGGGCAGCTATCATATATAGAGATATAGCAGAGCTGAGTGGGCTGGGGCAGCTGTCATATAGATATATAGCAGTGCTGGGTGTGTTGGGGCAGCTGTCATGTTTATAGATGTACACTGGCTATAACAGAGTCTACAGTAGAAGTCTCATATTTTTTCAGTCAGTGGCTATGCAGCTCTTATAGCTGTGTGGGTAAGTGCTTTGCCTCTGATACAGAAGGTAGGTTCGAATCCCAGCAGACATATCTCTCCCTCTCCTGAGCACGGCAATACAGATGACTATTAGTCGGATTGGAATCTTGCAAATGAGAAGCGTGCAAGTTGTGACCCAGGCAGTGAAGCCTCTTCACTGCCGGCGCCCCCCTTTTGACAGCGCCCCGGGCGGCCACCTGGCCCGCTCGGTCCAAGAAATGGCCCTGGCTATAGAGGGAATTATGAACAGTTCCAAATACCAGTCAATATTGACACCAAACTTCTGCCTGAAAGCTGAACATGAAGAGGAACTTCATATTTCAGCATGACAACGACCCAAAGCATACATCCAAATCAACAAAGGAATGGCTTCACCAGAAGAAGATTAAAAAAGTTTTGGAATGGCCCAGCCAGAGCCCAGACCTGAATCCGATTTAAAATCTGTGGGGTGATCTGAAGAGGGCTGTGCACAGGAGATGCCTTCGAAAGAGTGGGCAAATCTTGCCAAGTCAAAATCTGCAATGATGATAGACTCATACCCAAAAAGACTGCTGTAATAAAATCAAAAGGTGCTTCAACAAAGTATTAGTTTAAGGGTGTGCACACTTATGCAACCATATTATTTAATTTTTATATGTTTTCTTCCCTCTATAAATAATTCACAGTATGAAAAAATATATATAGTGTGGGAATACGAACTGTATATCACTGAATAATTTTCCCACTAAAACTTAACTTTTAGTTATGAACATTTAAAATAGGTCCCACAAAGTATTTAGATAACTGCATATAAAAGATACAATGGACTTATGCAGAGTAGGGCTCAAGGTATATAAACAAACAATAGAGAGCACAGTTTTGGACTAAATAGTCCCCACTCACGGTTTGATGATTTTTCTGTTATGGAGATAACTCGTACCACAGCAGGATGTAGATATTTGTGGTGGGGAGGTCCGCAGGAACAAAATAGATGGGTGTTCACTGCAAATATCATATAAAAGATGATGTCATCACCGGCTCTTCTTGTATAGGACAAATATGAGATTGGGAAAGTAATATCCCTAGCCGATTAGTGAGGCCCTGCCTGAAAGCGGAGAGGTCTCCCGCCTATGTGCGGGAGAATCACCCTCAGGAGAGCGACCCCACTTATCGACGGCTATCCCTATTATCCTGTCCCTGAAAGTGATTTTTCCCAATGTCAATGCAGCCAAAGAGAATAATAAAGTAAGCCCAACGCGTTTCCTCCGATGAAGATATATGTATCACTGGATTCATCAGGGGATGTCAGAGTGAAGGTATACGGATGGATCAATGGCACGATAGCCGTCAGCCCAATAGCTTTCTGTAGATAATCTCCAACTGAATAATGCAGTCCCGACTGCAGTAGCGTCCTGGTTGCCATGGTTACCGATTGGAGCCCCAGAGATTAAACTGGGACTCCGATCGGAACTCTCCGCTCCCACCAATGATCGGGGGGGGGGGGGGGAGGCCACACACTGGCCACCAATGAAAATAATACAAAAGGGGGGGGGGGGGGGGGGGCCGCACACTGGCCACCAATGAAAATAATACAATAGAGGGAGGGAGGGGGGGGCCGCACACTGGCCACCAATGAAAATAATACAATAGAGGGAGGGGGGCCGGGGGGGCGCACACTGTGCCACCAATGAAAATAATACAATAGACGGAGGGAGGGGGCCGCACACTGTGCCACGAATGAAAATAATACAATAGAGGGAGGGAGGGGGGGCCGCACACTGTGCCACCAATGAAATTAATACAATAGAGGGAGGGAGGGGGGGCCGCACTGGCCACCAATGAAATTAAAACTGGGGAGGGAGGGGGGTCTGCCCCCTGCTGCCTGGCAGCCCCTAATCTCTTATAGGGGGCTATGATATGCACAATTAGCCCTTTAGGTGCAGCACCTGAGGGGTTAATTGTGCGGATCACAGCTCCCTGTAAGAGATCGGGTGCTGCCAGGCAGCAGGGGGCAGTCATGTACACCGTTCGTAGTATATTCTAACTAGAAGCGTCCCCATCACTATGGGAACGCCTCTGTGTTAGAATATACTGTCGGATTTGAGTTTTCACGAAGTGAAAACTCAGCTCTGAAAAAGCTTTTATGCAGACGGATCTTCGGATCCGTCTGTATGAAAGTAACCTACGGCCACGGATCACGGACACCAATCTTGTGTGCATCTATGTTCTTTCACGGACCCATTGACTTGAATGGGTCCGTGAACCGTTGTCCGTCAAAAAAATAGGACAGGTCTTATTTTTTTGACGGACAGGAAACACGGATCACGGATGCAGCTGCAAAACGGTGCATTTTCCAATTTTTCCACGGACCCATTGAAAGTCAATGGGTCCGCGAAAAAAAACGACACAACGGCCACGGATGCACACAACGGTCGTGTGCATGAGGCCATACACTGAATTCATCCAGGATCTACTCTGGCCCCTTGATCTGTATCTCTTATCTCCTGACAGCTCATAAACACTCATTATAGTTATATTCTTAGTTATAAAAAACTTTAAAAGGGCTACAAAAATAAATGTCATACATAACCCAAAATGGTATCAACAAAAACTGCAGATCACCTCTCAAGCAACAAGCCCTCTCTCCATTGATGGAAAAGTATATGTGAAAAAGGTATGTGTATCAGAATATAGGGAAGCAATGACATTTTTTCAAAGTTTATTTTTTAAATTTTTTAAAAGCATTAAAACATAACACAAACTATATAAATTTGGTATTGCTATAATCGGACTGACTAACCAATGAAAGTCCCATTTATAATTTTTCAAGCTTCATAAAACATTGTAATGAATCACTTTAATATTCCATACAAAGTATAATCCCTCATATGGCTAGGTGGAAGTATAAGCGCTATTTTGCAGTCACAGCCCATACTTAACCACACCATGAACACCACGACCAAAGCACATGGATACAGCTCCAACCAACAACAACCCCATCATCCCCCAGTCAGTGTCCTAAGTACCCCAATGTCTCCCCCCTGGTTTGAGCTCATCCACCTTGGAACACCTCCAAAATGCTAACCATACATTGGTGGATGTATTTCACTGAGGCCGAGACTCTCACTTGAGACTACACATGAGACCCCATCTGGGGACGGTACCACTGGGTCTACCTGTCACCATCCACATAATGGGAATAATGGCTGGGAGAACAATGGCTTAACTGAGACCCCCGATACACTTACTAGGCTAATGGAATGATTGCTTTACTCTAATTCCTAATCTCGTGCCTGGCCTTCTGTGGTCTGGAAGACCATGGCGTGTCTGTGTATGGACTGTGTCTCGCATGGCGCCGCCTCTGAATTTCCAAGTGAAGCAATGGGATCTGGAGGTTGAGGGAGTCCTGTGGGAACCCCTTTTGTCCTTTAACCCCTTAAGGACTCAGCCCTATTTCACCTTAAGGACTTGGCCATTTTTTGCAAATCTGACCAGTGTCACTTTAAGTGCTGATAACTTTAAAACGCTTTTACTTACCCAGGCCGTTCTGAGAATGTTTTTTCGTCACATATTGTACTTCATGACACTGCTAAAATTGAGTCAAAAAAGTTAATTTTTTTGCATAAAAAAATACCAAATTTACCAATAATTTGGAAAAATTAGCAAATTTCAAAGTTTCAGTTTCTCTACTTCTGTAATACATAGTAATACACCCAAAAATTCCCCATATGTCTACTTCATGTTTATATCATTTTGGGAATGATATTTTATTTTTTGGGGATGTTACATAGCTTAGAAGTTTAGAAGCAAATTTTGCAATTTTTCTGAGATTTTCCAAATCCCACTTTTTAGGGACCAGTTCAGGTCTGAAGTTACTTTGTGAGGCTTAAGTAATAGAAACCATCCAAAAATGACCCCATTTTAGAAACTACACCCCTCAAGGTATTCAAAATTGATTTTACAAACTTTTTTTTAACCCTTTAGGTCTTCCACAAGAATTCATGGCAAATGGACATAACATTTTTTTGAAAATTTTCCAATATAATAAATTTTTTCCAGGAACAAAGCAAGGGTTAACTGCCAAACAAAACTTAATATGGGTTGCCATGATTCTGTATTTTTCAGAAACACCCCATATGTGGTCCTAAACTATTGTTTGGCCAAACGGGATGACATAGAAAGAGGGGAAAGCCATATGGGTTTTGGAAGGCAGATTTTGCAGGACTGGTTTTGTTTATACCATGTCCCATTTCAAGCCCCCCCGTTGCACCCCTAGAATAGAAATTCCAAAAAAGTGACTCCATCTAAGAAAGTACACCCCTCAAGGTATTCAAAACTGGGTTTGCAAACTTTGTTAACCCTTTAGGTGTTCCACAAGAGTTAATGGCAGATGGAGAAACAATTTTGGAATTTCTATTTTTTACAAAATTTTCCATTTTAACCCTTACTTTATTACTGGAAAAAATGGGTTAACAGCCAAATAAAACTCAATATGGGTTGCCCTGATGCTGTAGTTTGCAGAAACACCCCATATGTGGTTGTAAACTACTATTTGGCTAAACATCAGGACATAGAAGAAGGGGAACGCCATATGGTTTTTGGAAGGCAGATTTTGCTGGACTGGTTTATTTACACCATGTACCCTTTCAAGCCCCCTGATGCACCCCTAGAGTAGAAACTCCATAAAAGTGACCCCATCTAGGAAACTACGGGATAAGTGGTTGTTGTTTTGGGACTATTTTAGGGTAAATATGATTTTTGGTTGCTCTATATTACACTTTTTTGAGGCAAGGTAACAAAAAATTTTAATTCTAAAATTGTTTCTACATTCGCTATTTAGTTTTGTGGAACACCTAAAGGGTTAACAACGTTTGTAAAAGTAACTTTTGAATACCTTGAGGGGTGTAGTTTCTTAGATGGGGTCACTTTTTTGGAGTTTCTAGTCTAGGCTACATCAGGAGGGGCTTCTAATGGGACATGGTGTAAATAAACCAGTCCATCAAAATCTGCCGTCCAGAAACCATATGGCGTTCCCTTCGTTCTATGCCCTGCCGTGTGGCTATATAGCCATTCACGATCACATATGGGGTGTTTCTGCAAACTACAGAATCAGGGCAATAAATATTTAGTTTTGTTTGGCTGCCTCATAGAATTGGAGGAATGTCACTGTGCTGCCAGCGCTTCGGGATAGTACAAAAGCGTTGTACAAGGCTACCTGTACCAAGTAGACCGCAACTTTTTTGTACCATGCCCGGGTTTTACACATGGCATTATATGGCTTGAGGAATTGATCAGAGAGATCAACTCCTCCCATATACCGTTGCTGCGGTACCTCGCACAGGGACAGGGGTGATGCCATTACCGTGGATTGTGGACAGTACAAGGACATCCCTCTTGTCCTTATACCTGACCAGCAACAGGTTTCCACTGGTGGGGATAGGTACCTGGAGGGGGTGGGCAGGGAGGCCGCGCTGATTTTTCCGCACGGTCCCACAAGCGAACGTGGATCTGGCGGCAAGGGACCTGAACAAGGGAATGCTAGTATAAAAGTTATCCACGTACAAGTGGTAACCCTTATCTAGCAGTGGGTACATAAGGTCCCACACGAGTTTCCCGCTAACACCCAGAGTGGGGGGACATTCTGGGTGTTAAATACGGGGAATCTCGCCCCTCGTACACACAAAATTTTGTACAGCTTCACTCCATACCTCGCCCGCTTAGTGGGAATGTATTGGTGGAAACTGAGTCTCCCCTTGAATGCAACGAGAGACTCATCAACCGCGACCTCCCTTCCAGGTACGTAGGCCTGTGCAAATTTGGCCCCGAAGTGATCGATGACCGGCCGTATCTTATACAGACGGTCATAGGCAGGATCACCTCGGGGGGGGGGGGGGGGGGGGACGGGACATGCTGCATTATCTGAATAATGCAGACATTTCCGGATGGCCTCAAACCGGGGACGTGTCATGGCCATACTGTAGACTGGGGTCTGGTAGAGGACGTCCCCACTCCAGTATTGCCTGACACTGGGTTTTTGCACTAGACCCATGTGCAGCACGAGGCCCCAAAATGTCCTCATCTCGGCTGCACTGACCCGCGTCCAGCCACCGGGTCTAGACAAAAAGGAGCCCGGGTGCTGAGCAACGAACTGTTGGGCGTACAGGATTGTCTGCTCCACCATCTTAGAGAGGGGGCTGGTGGTGAGGGGGGGCTGGGGGGGAGAAGTGGCAGGAGGGGTCTAGGGTCTCAAAGCTAGAAAAGAATAAATTTAGATAAAGTTTTATTATTTTTTTCCTAACTAACTTTTCCCTTCTATCCCTAACTAACGGTGCCTCTCCCTCACTGACCCTAACCTACCTGGAGGGTGATGGGTGCCGACGGGGGGGATCGCAGGAGCCTGGTGAGGACGGTGCAGGTGCTGAAACAGGAAGAGGAGGGGAGAGAGGAGCGCCGGGAGTTTGAATCTCCCACCTCTCTCCAGCACCAATCAGCACCCTAGACAGCAGCCATCAGCACCACGGCCAGCACCGCCTCTCCCAAATGCTCGGACTGTGATTGGTGGTGTGTAACCACACCACCGATCAGTCCTTTTCCGGTTCATCGGGTCACCGGAGACCCGAATGGACCGGAAACACAGCAAACCGCAGGTCTGAATTGACCTGCGGTTTGCTGCGATCACCGATACGGGGGGGGGGGGGGTCACATGACACCCCCGGCATTGTGACAGGATGCCCGCTGAATGATTTCAGTGGACATCCTGTTCCGATTAACCCCCGCCGTAATCTCGTTTTAAACCCATGACATACCGGTACGTCATGGGTCCTTAAGGACTCGGGAACCATGCCGTACCGGTACATCATGGGTCCGTAAGGGGTTAATCCCAGTACACTACCCCAATCCAAAGTTTATATGCACCTTAAAATAGCAGAAATATACAGTCAGGTCCATAAATATTGGGACATCGACACAATTCTAACATTTTTTACTCTATACACCACCACAATGGATTTGAAATTAAACGAACAAGATGTGCTTTAACTGCAGACTGTCAGCTTTAATTTGAGGGTATTTACATCCAAATCAGGTGAACGGTGTAGGAATTAAAACAGTTTGCATATGTGCCTCCCACTTGTTAAGGAACCAAAAGTAATGGGACAATTGCCTTCTCAGCTGTTCCATGGCCAGGTGTGTGTTATTCCCTCATTATCCCAATTATAATGAGCAGATAAAAGGTCCAGAGTTCATTTCAAGTGTGCTATTTGCATTTGGAATCTGTTGCTGTCAACTCTCAAGATGAAATCCAAAGAGCTGTCACTATCAGTGAAGCAAGCCATCATTAGTCTGAAAAAAACAAAACAAACCCATAAGAGAGATTGCAAAAACATTAGGCATGGCCAAAACAACTGTTTGGAACATTCTTAAAAAGAAGGATCGCACCGGTGAGCTCAGCAACACCAAAAGACCCGGAAGACCACGGAAAACAACTGTGGTGGATGACGAAGAATTCTTTCCCTGGTGAAGAAAACACCTTTCACAACAGTTGGCCAGATCAAGAACACTCTCCAGGAGGTAGGTGTATGTGTTTCAAAGCCAACAATCAAGAGAAGACTTCACCAGAGTGAATACAGAGGGTTCACCACAAGATGTAAACCATTGGTGAGCCTCAAAAACAGGAAGGCCAGATTACAGTTTGCCAAACGACATCTAAAAAAGCCTTCACAGTTCTGGAACAACATCCTATGGACAGATGAGACCAAGTTCAACTTGTACCAGAGTGATGGGAAGAGAAGAGTATGGCGAAGGAAAGGAACTGCTCATGATCCTAAGAATACCACCTCATCAGTGAAGCATGGTGGTGGTAGTATCATGTCGTGGACATGTATGGCTGCCAATGGAACTGGTTCTCTTGTATTTATTGATGATGTGACTACTGACAAAAGCAGCAGGATGAATTCTGAAGTGTTTCGGGCAATATTATCTGCTCATATTCAGCCAAATGCTTCAGAACTCATTGGACTGCGCTTCACAGTGCAGATGGACAATGACCCAAAGCATACTGCAAAAGCAACCAAAGAGTTTTTTAAGGGAAAGAAGTGGAATGTTATGCAATGGCCAAGTCAATTACCTGACCTGAATCCGATTGAGCATGCATTTCACTTGCTGAAGACAAAACTGAAGGGAAAATGCCCCAAGAACAAGCAGGAACTGAAGACAGTTGCAGTAGAGGCCTGGCAGAGCATCACCAGGGATGAAACCCAGCATCTGGTGATGTCTGATCGTTCCAGACTTCAGGATGTAATTGACTGCAAAGAATTTGCAACCAAGTATTAAAAAGTGAAAGTTTGGTTTATGATTATTATTCTGTCCCATTACTTTTGGTCACTTAACAAGTGGGAGGCACATATGCAAACTGTTGTAATTCCTACACCGTTCACCTGATTTGAATGTAAATACCCTCAAATTAAAGCTGACAGTCTGCAGTTAAAGCACATCTTGTTCGTTTCATTTCAAATCCATTGTGGTGGTGTATAGAGCCAAAAATGTTAGAATTGTGTCGATGTCCCAATATTTATGGACCTGACTGTACCTTACAAACCGCAACAATAAAACTCAACATAACCGTTGTTTTGTGCTGGAAAAAGGTTGGATTTTTAATTAAGTCCAATGAAAAATGGCCATGAAAAGCTGACAGTGTGCGTTCCTTTTTTTCACTAGTTCAAACTTTCCCAATACAGCCATCTGCAATTTAAAGAAATAGCTGATCTCAGATCTATCCCCTAACCATCAGCCCCAGTCATAGGAATTGCCAGGGCTAACTGTTCTGAGGGATCCCGGGACTTACCTGAGATAATGCCTGTTAAAGTATAATTGAGCTCAGTCTCGGACTGGCCCACAGGGGAACAGGGAAATCCCCCAGTGGGCCCCCGAGAAAGGTGAACCCCAAGGCCACCAGCACAAAATCTCATATAACCTATATCAATAAAAACTGGGTAGACTATCCAGTTTATTATTATACATACATCAGAAGGTTAAGATGGCCTCTAGGAATAGATGTGGGCCAGCCAGTATCCTCTCTTCTTTTTGACCCAGCTTTTGAAGTTGTTGCTCAAACCAACATAATCAGTCATCTTGTAGCGTCTTGTTGCTGTCTGCCTCTGTGTGGGCAGGTAATATTTGCATGTCGCTGTACAGTGGGCACCCAGAATGAATGAATTTTAGTGGCCCAGGCATCCTAGACCAACACTGATTGAGGTACATCGTTATGTAGTTATACATAGTTATTTCAACGTAATAATAAAGTGATAATAAAGAAACATAAAGTTTAGAACTTAGAAGTAAAGGTTCCCTTGTTGAAGAAACAAAACTTAATGTTACATAGTTAATAGTTGAAAAAAAACTAAATTCCATCACAGTCAACCAAGGGATAGGGAAGGGGGTGTAAATTTTAAAAATGGAAGTGAGACCCAGATTTCTACACCTTTTCATAAGCATTGATGGCATTTACTTTTAACAATGCATCTAAACCCTTTTTAAAACTTCCCACTGTTCCTTCTGTGACCATGTTTGGAGGTAGAGTATTCCACAGATTCAAAGTTCTTACAATAAAGAAGCCTTGACACCTCTGGAGTCTGAACTTTTTTTTTCTCCAGGCAGTGCCTCCTTGTCTTTTGTGGGGATTTTTACATAGAATTTATACATTTGTCATGTCTCCCCCCCACCTTAGACATCTTTTCTGAAGACAAAATAAATTTAGTTTAGTTGCTCTGTTTTGTAGTTTTTACAGCTCCAGGGCATCTTTTCTATGGACTAGTGTCCAGAACATATTCCAGATAAGGCTGCACCAAAGCTTTGTAAAGTGGTAATATGACATTCCTGTCCCGCGAGTCCAAGCCTCACTTAATACATGACAATATCCTGCTAGCCTTAGAAGCAGCTGATTGACATTGTATGCTGTTATTTAATCTATCATCTACAAGTACACCCAGATCCTGCTCTACCAGTGACTCTCCCAGTGTTACATCACCTAGGACATATGATGCATGGAGATTATTACTACTTTACATTTATCCATAGTGAACCACATTTGTCAAGTTGATTCCCAAATGCTTGTAGTTTTTGGACATCTTCCATAGACTGCACGGTAATACATAGCTTAGTATCATCTGCAAAAATAGAAATGTTGCTATTAATTCCATCCTGAATATCATTAATAAATAAATTTAATAATAGGGGACCCAGCACTCAACCTTGGAGTACACCACTTATAACCTGGGACCATTATGGATAGGAATCATTGACCACAGCTCTCTGGACACGGTCCTTCATCCAGTTTTCAATCCAATTACAAACTATACTTTCTAAGCCTATAGACTTTATTTTAACTAGTAAATGTCTATGAGGGACAGTATCCAATGCCTTTGCAAGATCCAAGAACACTAAATCTACAGCCATCCCTACATCCAGGCTTCTACTTGCCTCATAAAAACAAATTTGGTTAGGCTCACAACCTCTGTCATTTTGTTTAAACTAGGGACTGGGAGGGTAATTACATTATAGGAGGGTAAGATAGAGACCTGGTGGGAGGTAATGAAACTGGGTTAGGAATGGAAGGAGGGACTAGAAAAGTTCATAAGCAAAGGTGTAGAGTAAAAATATACAAAAACCTTTTAATGGTATGTATACTAATGCTAGAAGCCTGACTAATAAAACTGGTGAACTGGAATTAGTGATGTGTGAGGAGGACAATGACATAGTGGGAATAACTGAGACATGGCTGGATGATAGCTATGACATAGTGGGAATAACTGAGACATGGCTGGATGATAGCTATGACTGGGCGGTTAACGTACAGGGTTACAGTCTGTTTAGAAAGGATCGTCAATATTGGAGAGGGGGAGGGGTCTGCCTTTATGTAAAGTCCTGTCATAGGCCCCTTTCACACGGGCGAGTATTCCACGCGGATGCGATGCGTGAGTTGAACGCATTGCACCCGCACTGAATCCTGACCCATTCATTTCTATGGGGCTGTGCACACGAGCGGTGATTTTCACGCATCACTTGTGCGTTGCGTGAAAATCGCAGCATGCTCCTCTTTGTGCGTTTTTCACATAACGCAGGCCCCATAGAAATTAATGGGGTTGCGTGAAAATCGCAAGCATCCACAAGCAAGTGCGGATGCGGTGCGATTTTCACGCACGCTTGCTAGGTGACGATCGGGATGGTGACCCGATCATTATTATTTTCCCTTTTAACATGGTTATAAGGGAAAATAATAGCATTCCTAATACAGAATGCATAGTAAAATAGGGCTGGAGGGGTTAAAAAAAAAAATAAAAAAAATTCAACTGACCTTAATCCACTTGCTTGCGCAGCCCGGCTTCTCTTCTGTCTTCTTTTTTGCTGTGTGCAGGAAAAGGACCTGTGGTGACGTCACTCCAGTCATCACATGGTCCGTCACATGATTTTTTACCATGGTGATGGATCATGTGATGGACCATGTGATGACCAGAGTGACATCACCATAGGTCCTTTTCCTGCACACAGCAAAAAAGAAGACAGAAGAGATGCAGAAGAGATGCCGGGCTGCGTGAGCAAGTGGAATAAGGTGAGTTTAACTATTTTTTTTAAAAAATAATCCCCTCCACCCCTATTGTACTATGCATTCTGTATTAAGAATGCTATTATTTATAACATGGTTATAAGGGAAAATAATACAATCTACAGAACACCGATCCCAAGGCCGAACTTCTGTGAAGAAGTTCGGGTTTGAGTGCCAAACATGCGCGATTTTTCTCACGCGAGTGCAAAACGCATTACAATGTTTTGCACTCACGCTGAAAAATCGTGCATGTTCCCACAACGCACCCGCACCTTTCCCCGCAACGCCCGTGTGAAAGAGGCCTAAGGGCTGTTTCACAGTTGCATTGTGATATTCCGATTTTGAGATCGAGCAAAGGATCTCAAAACCGGGCCAAAATGGTTCAATTTTATCCATTCATTGTTAATGAGGTTGAAACTGATCAGGATGCATCAAGATACATTCTGTTCCATTTCATTGCCTTTTTTGATTGGACACAAAACCGCTGGTTTTGTGTCCAGTCTGTGAAATGGAACAAACCAGATCCGGCAGCAAAATCAATGTAAGTCAAGGATGCTGGATCCGTCAGCCATTGACTTACAATGATTTTAGTGCCAAAGCCAGATTGTTCAGTTTCATTGTAACACAACTGCATCCTAACGGAAAGGATGCACATGGATTTGTTGACATCAAATAGAAACGTTTTGGTCCGGTTTTGAGATCCTCTGCCAGATCTCAAAACCAGAAACCATAACAAAAGTGTTAAACAAGCCTAAAGCCCACAGTCTGGGAAGATATAAGCGAGGGACATGAATATGTGGAGTTACGAGACTTCCGGTTCCGGAGCTGCCATGTGAAGTAGCAGCGATCGGAGCTCCCTCTTGCCGCCGACTCTACTGACCCCCGAGGGACGTGAGGCGAGTATCGCTGTTTTACTCCTGGCTGTCGATGGACCGCTACCTCCTGCGGAGCGGTCAGAAATCTACAGGCATGCACCAGACAGCCTCTCAGAGCGCGGCTAAGATGGCGAATAGCCAGCCGCTGCTATTTCAAGAGGAGAGCTCTCAGAACTCCCAGGGCGCAGAGACTCTAATGGGAATCTCCGACCCTCTGGATTACAAAAAGCTGGCCATAGAAGTGGCAGTGCGCATTATGCCAGACATCCAAAAGACATTGGAGACCACCATAATGGCCTCCTTTAATTCTCTAAGAGAGGAGGTCAGCCAGACCAGTCTTCAAGTTGGAAACTTGGAAAGGGAGCTGCGCTCTCTCCAGCAACAAGTTGGGGACTCTGACTCAGTTATTCAAACGCAACAGCAGGCTCTGGATTACTTGCGCTCCAAGGTTGATGACCTAGAGAATAGGTCCCGCCGCAATAACCTGAGGGTGGTGGGATTACCTGAAACCATCAAACAACCAGAGCTCCTAGATTTATGCGAACAGGAACTGCCAGAAGCCCTGGGTTTAAACTTCTTCTGTAGGGTGGAACTCGCCCACAGGGTAGGCCCAGACAAAGTCTTGACCAAGGACACCACTGCAATGTCTCCTCGTAATGGAGATGAAAGACCGCGCCAAGTTATATTCAGACTCTTGGACTTTAACAATAAGGTGGCCATGCTACGCAGCTTTCGCAGGAGGCAGCACCCGATTACCCTCAGAGGTCACAGAATTCTACTATTTGAGGACTTTTCGACAGAGGTTGTGAAAAAACGTAAGGCCTTTCTTTAGCCCTATCTGCACCAAGCTTTACCATCAGAACATTCGCTTCCAACTTATGTTCCCGGCGGTGCTGAGGATCCACCGTGCACAGGGAAGCACAATTACCTTTCGCTCCCCTTTTGAGGCGGAAAAGGCTATCAGTGGCATTATCAGCTCGGAGCAACGGGAGGTTGCCTCCTCTCCTCAAAGGTCTTCTCCAAGGATGTCTGCGGAACCCATGGATCAACGGCGGAGAAGCCGTTCGCGAAACGGCCCGAGAAGACGTTCCAGAAGTAAAAGATGAAGCTGCCAGGACTTAAGCACGAGCGAACCTGGGGACTACTGCATTAACCTCTGGAATGTGGTAGTAGCACTCTGGCTCAAATGTGCCTTGTTTGTCTCATGAGGTCTACAGGAGTGATATTCTTGTATGTAGTCAGGAATTTGTTTTTCTAGTCTACATGTGATAGTAAAGTTAACCTCACTAGTTGTTATCCCTACTAGCCGGTGTATTAGGGAGTTCCGCCACGGCAGAAAAAAGAGAAGTCAACACCTAGATTTAGGATAGGCAAAAGTCATCTAGCCCTAGTGCCTGGCGGGTATCACCTGCAGTATCTACAGGCAGGGTTTCTGTCAGTTATTTAGTTTATTGTGTTCTCCCCCTCTTTCCTCCCCTCCTCCCTCCCTACTCACCAGTTGCTCTCTCTGCCCGGGGATCCGGGGTCACTGGAGCCATAATGAAGATTATTTCCTGGAACATTAAGGGACTGCGTTCACCGCAGAAACGTTCCAAAATTTTGCGACATCTAAAACGCCTGCTGCCTGATATAGTTCTCCTTCAGGAGACCCATCTTGATGAAAAAGACTTATTTCGTCTAAAGAAGTTCTGGGTAGGCTCTGTTTACGGATCCTTGGCCAGAGAGCGCAGGGCAGGAGTGCTTACACTGCTCCACAAACACTTTTCAGGAACGGTGACCTCAGAATCTCATGATAGTGAGGGTAGATGGCATAGGCTACAGGTTGAATTTGAAGGAACCTCATATAGCATTCACAATGTTTATGCTTCAAATGATAACAATGCACATTTTTACGCTCTTCTAGAGAACAGATTGCATGTGGACGGTATTCCCAATAGGGTTATGGGTGGCGATTTTAACTCAGTTGCCTCTGTTCTGGAAGACCGGAAAAGAGCTGAAGGGGCTAAAGGTTCGCTGAGGCTTTCTGATAAGGTATTACAACCTTTTACGTCCTCCACGGGCCTACATGACACATGGCGTTCCCTACATCCTGATGATAGAGAATATAGCATTTTTCCCATGCTCATAATGCTTGGTCTCGAATAGACTATCTTTTTGTGTCCTCACACATGTCCTCTAGGGTGGTATCCTCCGAGATCCATGAGTTACTCATCTCTGATCACTTGCAGATTCTTGCAGAATACGTACCCTAGAGGGACTGATTTTCTATGGCGTTTTCCCTCGTTCCTAGCCAAGGATGACCACTTCAAAGATATTCTGCGAGGTTGGTGGCTGGAGTTCCAGGGCGATAATCCTTGGGGTGCATCAGATGTTTCAATCCACTGGGAAACTGCCAAAGCGCTCTTGAGAGGACGGATAATCGGCTATGTGAGTAATTTGCGCAAAGTGGTTGCCCAGCAGTATCCGGAAGCTAGCACAGCTTTGCGAATAGCATACACAAATTTTCTTCAGACAGCCACGACTCAGCTCAAAGATATATGGCTGGCGGCTAGAAGTAATTTTGAACTGCTGCTTGATAGGCGGGAGGCCATGTATCGCTCAGAGTACCAGACTGATCTCTTTCATTTTGGGAACAAGTCGGGCAAAATGTTAGCAAATCTAGCCAGGGGCAGAAGGGTTTCCACAGTCATCACGTCATTAAGACATGAGGGTGGGGTATCGCAGACGAACCCTAAATTAATTAACGAGCTGCTAGGGAAGTATTATGAACGGCTCTATCGGAACACTCCAGGGGGGGGGGGGGGGGGGGGGGTAAATGCTTCTTATCCAAGATTAAGCTCCCATCCCTGACAGCGGAACAGCAGGGGATCCTGAACACTGAAATATCTGCTGAGGAGATTCTATACACCATAAGCTTGTTACATAATGGGAAAGCGCCAGGACCTGATGGGTTTTCAGGAGAGTTCTATAAGGTGTTACAAGAACATCCCGCCCTCACCCTAGTTGAGTACTTTAATCATCTCTTGCGTACGGGTAATTTTCCTGCCCATGTCAATGTGGCCTACATTAAATTGATATTGAAGCCTAATAAGGATCCGCAGGACCCGGGCTCCTATCGCCCGATCTCACTCATCAATCAGGATCTCAAACTTTTAACCAAGATCTTGGCTGATTCGACGGAGCATCCTGATGCCCACCTTGATAGGTCCCTCGCAAGTGGGTTTTATAAAAGGTCGTTCGGGGGTGGCCAACATCAGAAAGGTGCTAGCAGCCTTATATTGGGTCCGGCGCCGCCCTCAGCCAGACACAACCCCCATATTACTAGCCTTAGACACGGAAAAAGCGTTTGACTCACTTCGATGGGACTGGCTGGGGTCGGTTCTTGACAAATTCAAGTTCTTTGGGGACATCCGCACCTTCTTACAGGGGCTTTACAAGAGTCCAGCTGCACAAGTTCATACGGGAGGGTTTCTATCTCACACTTTCCCCCTCCAGAGAGGGACCAGACAGGGGTGCCTGCTCTCCCCTCTCCTTTTTGACCTAGCCATTGAGCCTCTGGCCAGATTCCTAAAGGATTCTAAGCTTTACTCGGAAATCACAGTAGGGAAAAAGGAGGTCAAGATGGCGTTATACGCTGATGACCTATTGCTTTTCATGTCTAATCCCCAGCAGCATTTGGGACCTTTGATGGATCTCCTCTATCTTTTTGGATCTTTCTCGGGCTATAAAATAAACTCCTCTAAAAGTGAGGTCCTGGAGCTACACACCGCAAATTCCCCTCATCTTTGGCCTTCCCATGGTCTTTCTTCCACAACAGTAAAACAACATATCACTTATCTGGGGTTGAAGATAGGTAGGCTCCCTGGTTCATTGTATCAGCTTAATTACCCACCCCTTATTGCAAAAATAATATCTGAACTGAAAAGATGGCACTCGCTTCCTTTCTCCTTGTTAGGAAGATGCCAGCTCATCAAAATGATGAGTTTCTCTAAATTACTCTATCCCCTCCAAACACTCCCGATCCTACTGAAACATGCCAACATAACTGCTTTAAATAGGGCGTTTACAACTTTTTTGTGGTCCGGCCGACGACCTTGCATCTCCCTTTCAAAGCTTATGCTCTGGAAACCAGACGGAGGGGTGAAATTCCCAAACATTAGAGGGTACAATCTCTCATGCCTTCTGAGGCACATTTCAGATTGCGTACACCACACTTGGTATCTCACTTCTGGGACAGTGTGTTATCCTATATCAAGAAACACTGGTCCTTGGACTTACCAGAGGAGTCACAGGCCTTAGTGTTTCATTACATACGCCTCGAAAAGGACCAGTCCGGTCACACTACCAAGATCCCAATTATCATACATTCTATATTGCTGATAGCTAAGCGAGTTTAACTGCAACAATGGTTAGTAAACACTATGCCAGACATTGATGTGGTGATCTCTGAATTGAAGGTTCTGATGGTATTTGAGAGAGTGGAGGCAGTAAGACACAAGGAATGCTCGGCCTCGAAATTTTTCAACAAATTGCAGACCTTTATCGGGGCCCATCTTAATCCCACAGACATCACTGAGTTAGTCAAACCTTTCCAGTATACATCATGGTATCTCAAATCCTCTCTACGAGGTATTTTAGGTCCTCTAGCAGTGTAGCTCCGCCCACCCTACCCCACTTTCTTCCCTTTTTCCTCTTTCCTTCCCCTCCCCTTTATGTTTTTGAGACATGTTTCTAATGGTGGCTCATATGTGTGAAAAAGCTTGGCCTGACAAGATTTATGAGACTCACGGTCAACTACACACTGTACCGATTTTATTTCTAGTACTTGATTTATTGTCATATATGTATGGCCACACACTGTACCGATTTTATTTCTAGTACTTGACTTATTGTTATATATGTGTAATGACCGGCGTCACGCACAGGGAGGGAAAAGGGAAAGCCCTGCCCAAGGGAGAGGGAAAGGTGGTGACCCCTGACTCACCTTGCGGGTGGCACCTGACGTCCCTAGACGGGTTCCTCACCGTGCGGCGATCACGTGCCTAAACCCTGGCTTTCCCTAAAATGAGCCCTAGATAGTGAACGGGCCGGTGGGATCGCTAGTCCGCACCACTGACACTAAGAGGGAAACACCAGGGAGAGGACAGACAATACAGACAAACACATACACCCAGGTGGGCGACCACAGCAGACCACAAAGGTCCAACAGGGATCCAGAGGGTAACGTTCTGGACCAACAACCAGAGAACGCAGCAACACAGCTCCAGAGGGTCAGAATAGAAGTCCAGGCAGGAAGCTCTATATCTGGCAACCAGAGAAGTGTGAGAGGGGGAATATAAGGAGGTTGGGAGTGCTGGACAAGGAACAGCTGAGGAGAAGGAGCTACGGATCTCTGAGTGAGCCAAAAAGGGTTGCAAAGCAAACCCAGAAAGCTACCATAAGGAAACAGCCCTATCTTACATAGAGCGCGCAGCCAACCGCTGCGACTTCCTGACACCGGGTATAACGGAGTCAGGCGTGGTTCTTGACACCCCCGTGACAGTACCCCCCTCTCTACGAGGGGCCTCCGGACACTCAGGACCAGGTCTCTCAGGATGAGAGGCATGAAAAACCTGAACTAGCCTGTCGGCGTTTACCTCAGACGCAGGAACCCACATTTATTCATCGGGACCGTAACCTCTCCAATGCACCAGATATTGAAGAGAGCGGCGGACCCGACGAGAATTAACAATTTTGGATATCTGAAACTCTAGATTACCATCCACAACAACAGGAGGGGGTGGCAGCGGTGACGGTTCTAGAGGTGGAACATATTTTTTGACGACTTATGAAAGACATTATGGATTTTAAAAGTCTGAGGTAGCTCCAGGCGAAAAGCCACGGGGTTGATGATGGCTACAATTTTGTAAGGACCAATAAACCTAGGACCCAGTTTCCAAGAGGGAACCTTCAATTTAATATTCCTAGTAGACAACCACACATAGTCATTCACTCCTAGGTCCGGACCTGGCGACCGTCTCTTATCAGCCATGCATTTGTATTTACCTCCCATATTTTTCAAGTTAGCTTGCACCTTCTGCCATACCGATGAAAGAGATGACGAAAACCGTTCCTCTTCGGGAACCCCAGAAGACCCCCCCTCTTTGAAAGTACAGAATTGGGGATGAAAACTATATGCACCAAGAAATGGTGACTTGCCAGTGGATTCCTGACGACGATTATTTATGGCAAACTCAGCTAACGGTAAATATGATGACCACAACTCTTGGTTTTCGGACACAAAACATCTTAGATATGTCTCCAGGTTTTGGTTGGTACGCTCAGTCTGTCCATTCGACTGAGGATGGAAAGCTGAGGAAAAGGACAAGTGTACCCCCAAACGGGAACAAAAAGCTTTCCAAAATTTAGAAATAAACTGGGTACCCTGATCCGAAACAACATCGGAAGGGACCCCGTGAAGCTTCACGATTTCACTGACGAATACCTGAGCAAGAGTCTTAGCATTAGGTAGTGCGGGTAACGCAATGAAGTGTACCATTTTGCTAAACCTGTCCACTACTACCAAAATAACTGTTTTACCCGCAGACAAAGGTAAGTTAGTGATAAAATCCATTGACAGATGTGTCCATGGTCTATTGGGAATGACGAGTGGTAATAGAGACCCTGCAGGACGAGTATGTGAAACATTTGCGCGCGCACAGGTAGAACAAGAAGACACAAAATCCAATACATCCTGACGCAACCTTGGCCACCAAAAACGACGAGACAATAGCTCCAAGGTTGCTTTACTACCCGGGTGCCCAGCAAGTGCCGAATTATGATGTTCCTTTAATAATTCGAAACGCAGGTTCAACGGTACAAACAATTTCTCTGAGGGGCAAGAGACCGGGGCGTCCCCCTGGGCCTCTAACACCTTCCCCTCCAGAGCAGAGTGTACCGCCGAAACAACCACTCCTCTTTGAAGAATGGGTACTGGATCACTCACATTACCCCCTCCAGGGAAACAACGAGATAGTGCATCAGCCTTGGTATTCTTTGCCCCAGGACGATAGGTAATAACAAAGTTAAACCTGGTAAAAAATAGCGACCACCTAGCTTGTCTAGGGGTGAGACGCTTAGCTGATTCGAGGTACAGAAGATTTTTGTGGTCTGTAATCACAGTGACGGGGTGGACTGCCCCCTCTAAAAAGTGACGCCATTCTTCAAACGCTAGTTTAATAGCTAATAGTTCCCTATTGCCAATATTGTAGTTCTTTTCTGCTGCATTTAGTTTTTTAGAAAAGCACAAGGACGCCATTTGCCAGGAGACGGACCCTGAGACAGTACAGCCCCCACTCCCACCTCTGACGCATCGACTTCAACAATAAAAGGCTGAGAGACATCAGGTTGGACTAGTACAGGTGCCGAGGTAAACCTCTCTTTTAGAGAGGAAAAAGCAACTTTAGCGGCATCAGACCATTTAGAAAAATTAGTCCCCTTCCTAGTCATGTCAGTAAGGGGTTTTACAATAACTGAATAATTTTTAATGAATTTCCTATAGAAATTCGCAAAGCCCAAGAACTGTTGCAGTGCTTTGAGGTTCTCAGGAAGATCCCAATCTAAAATTGCCTGGACCTTCCTAGGATCCATACGGAAACCTGAAGCAGATAAAAAATAACCTAGGAATTGTATCTCCTGAACGGCGAAGACACATTTTTCAATTTTAGCATATAATTTATTCGTCCGTAGGACCTGCAGTACCTGTCTGACATGCACCTCATGTGTTCTCAGATCAGACGAATAAATTAAAATATCATCTAGGTATATTACCACAAACCTGCCGATTAGATGACTAAAAATGTCATTAACGAAATGTTGAAAGACGGCAGGAGCATTGGTCAGACCGAAAGGCATAACTAGATTTTCATAATGCCACTCAGGGGTGTTAAAAGCTGTCTTCCACTCATCCCCCTCCTTAATACGAATCAGATTGTAGGCCCCCCTAAGATCAAGTTTGGAGAACCACCTAGCACCCGCAATCTGGTTAAACAGGTCAGGAATGAGAGGAAGAGGGTATGGGTCTCGGATGGTTATCCGATTTAATTAGCGAAAATCTAGGCAAGGACGCAGGCCCCCATCTTTCTTTTTAACGAAGAAAAACCCTGCAGCCACGGGTGAAGAAGAGGGTCTGATGTGTCCCTTAGCCAAGCTCTCGGAGATATAATCTTTCATGGCTTGTCTCTCTGGACCCGAAAGATTATATAACCTGGTCTTGGGTAATTTTGCGCCGGGAATAAGGTTAACCGGGCAATCATAAGGACGGTGAGGTGGTAACTTCTGACAACCATTTTCAGAAAAAACTTCCTCAAAATCCGAAATAAATGTAGGTAGGGTAGTTATGGAGGCAACTAAGCAATTGCTATTTAAGCAATTTTCTCTGCACTGCTCACTCCACTCCAATATCTCCCTGGCCTGCCAATCCACCACTGGATTGTGCGCTACCAACCAGGGAAGACCCAGCACTACCGGAGTGGGAAGCCCCTCCAGAACATAACATGAAAGCATCTCGTTATAGTGGTCCCCTACCCGAAGGTGTAAATTATGAACAATGTGGGTGAGGTTTTTCTGAGACAGAGGAGCAGAATCAATAGCGAATATGGGAATAGGCCTCTGTAGCGTACAGAGAGACAAACCCATAGTGCGGGCAAAATGGGCATCTATCAAATTTACCCCTGCTCCACTGTCTAGAAAGAAAGAAATAGTCTCCGTCTTAACACCAAAAACAATAACCGCTGGCAACACAAATTGCGATGTACGTATGGAGGAAACGTATACCCCCCGGCTGACATCCTCCACACAGCCTGGGGTTAGTAGTTTTCCGACGGTCTTTTGTTTCTGAGGAAAGAAGGACAGACATTAATGAAATGACCCCTCTCCCCACAAAAAAAACAAACCCCACGCCTACGGCGAGCCTCAGGAGGACGGACCTGACGAGTAGTTCCTCCTAGCTGCATAGGCTCGTCTAAGTCCGTACAGACTAACTGCTGTTTGGGAGGGGTTACCAATTGGTGACAATTTCTCAAATATGCTCTAAATATAAGCTTCCCTCAAGCATGAATTTCAGACTCCTACAAATATTCTCTTACTGAAGCACCAAGACTCAGTCTGTAGCAGTGGCTTCATATAATTCCCTTAAAAAGTTTATCATTCAAAAGAGTTGGCCAGACTTTAGATTTGAATGGTCTATTGAATTATCCACCAGAAAATCAAGTATGAGGAGGACATTCACAGCTATCTTTGTCTAAATGGTATGCTTCCTGTGAAATCTTTAGTAAACCAGCTGGCAGATTACTTTGCTTAGACCAGGGATACCCAACCTGAGGCTCTTCAGCTGTTGCAATACTACAACTCCCAGCATGCCCAGACTGCCTACAGCTATCAGCCTACAGCAGGGCATGGTGGGAACTGTAGTTTTACAACAGCTGGAGAGAGGTTTTATACAGGAGATATTTTGTATCTGATCTTCATCCTTTATCCTGCAGTGTCACCTATGTGATTTTGGTGTTGTTTCCCCTATTGGCCCTAAGTACTTTCCTTGGTGGGTCTGTCCTGTCCGAAGTACCTTCTGGCCCTCGATCTGTTCTATAATATCAGATGCTCTACCACCACAATTTATAAGCTGCCCACCAATTTGTCCTTTGGGCAACAAGAGGGTTGGTTTAAATCATGGGATTTAAACTACACTGCTCAAAAAAATAAAAGGAACACTTAAACAACACAATGTAACTCCAAGTCAATCACACTTCTGTGAAATCAAACTGTCCACTTAGGAAGCAACACTGAGTGACAATCAATTTCACATGCTGTTGTGCAAATGGGATAGACAACAGGTGGAAATTATAGGCAATTAGCAAGACACCCCCAATAAAGGAGTGGTTCTGCAGGTGGTTACCATAGACCACTTCTCAGTTCCTATGCTTCCTGGCTGATGTTTTGGTCACTTTTGAATGCTGGCGGTGCTTTCACTCTAGTGGTAGCATGAGACGGAGTCTACAACCCACACAAGTGGCTCAGGCAGTGCAGCTTATCCAGGATGGCACATCAATGCGAGCTGTGGCAAGAAGGTTTGCTGTGTTTGTCAGCGTAGTGTCCAGAGCATGGAGGCGCTACCAGGAGACAGGCCAATACATCAGGAGATGTGGAGGAGGCCGTAGGAGGGCAACAACCCAGCAGCAGGACCGCTACCTCCGCCTTTATGCAAGGAGGAACAGGAGGAGCACTGCCAGAGCCCTGCAAAATGACCTCCAGCAGGCCACAAATGTGCATGTGTCCGCTCAAACGGTCAGAAACAGACTCCATGAGGGTGATATGAGGGCCCGAGGTCCACAGGATGGGGGTTGGGCTTACAGCCCAACTCCGTGCAGGACGTTTGGCATTTGCCAGAGAACATCAAGATTGGCAAATTCGCCACTGGCGCCCTGTGCTCTTCACAGATGAAAGCAGGTTCACACTGAGCACATGTGACAGACGTGACAGAGTCTGGAGACGCCGTGGAGAACGTTCTGCTCCCTGCAACATTCTCCAGCATGACCGGTTTGGCATTGGGTCAGTAATGGTGTGGGGTGGCATTTCTTTGGAGGGCCGCACAGCCCTCCATGTGTTCGCCAGAGGTAGCCTGACTGCCATTAGGTACCGAGATGAGATCCTCAGACCCCGTGTGAGACCATATGCTGGTGCGGTTGGCCCTGGGTTCCTCCTAATGCAAGACAATGCTAGACCTTATGTGGCTGGAGTGTGTCAACAGTTCCTGCACAACGAAGGCATTGATGCTATGGACTGGCCCGCCCGTTCCCCAGACCTGAATCCAATTGAGCACATCTGGGACATCATGTCTCGCTCTATCCACCAACGTCACGTTGCATGAGTTGAAAAATTTGATTTCCATTTTTTTATTTTTGTGTGATTTTGTTGTCAGCACATTCAACTATGTAAAGAACAAAGTATTTCAGAAGAATATATAATTAATTCAGATCTAGGATGTGTTATTTTTGTGTTCCCTTTATTTTTTTGAGCAGTGTAGTTCAGTTTTTCTTGTTAGCGGCTCAGATACATATTGTGGCAAAATGGAAAAGTTTGAAGCTTTTTGTTTGGAGGTTATAGGGGTTGTCTCACTTCAGAAAATAGCATTTATCATCTAACGTTAAGGCAAGACACTTACTAATACCAATGTTTTGTGATTGTCCATATTGCCTCCTTTGCTGGCTTTTTCAATTGCATTATATACTGCTCGTTTCCAGGGGTTACGGCCAATATGGGAAAAAGCACCAGCCAATCGGGTGACCAGAACCTTGGGAGCGCGCATAGACACACATGCACAGCAGCTTTCACCCCAGACACTGCATCTGCGCTGGAAACGAGCAGTGTATAATGCGATGGAAAAATCTATCAAGCCAACAAAGGAGGCAATATGGACAATCACAATACATTAGGAAGTGCCTTATATTAACTTTCTCTACATAATAAATGCCATTTGCTGAAGTGACACAACCCCTTTTAGGGTACGGCCACACAGGTTTCTGCAATCATGATGGTCCTGTATACTTCCTCTCCTTGTATGATCCACTCCTAATTATGGCTTTAAAAACTGTATGCAGAAAACTGATGATGCTATTCACAGTCATTATAGCCTTTAGATGCCGTGATCAAGAGACCCAGTATATTAGAGCTGCAATTCTTATGTTGGCCAGCAGGTGGCAGGCCAACATAGGAAATCAGCAATTCACATATTACTATGCTGCTGTATGTAGTGGCTACAAAAACATAAAAGTAAAAGAAAAAAGTAAAAATAATAATAAAAAAAAAAAAATATAAACAATATGGACATCACAGCGTCCAAAAATGTCCCATACTATTAAAGTATAAAACTATTTTTCGAATGTGGAGAATGGAAAAAAATATCAAAATAGCCAAATCGCCATTTTTTTTACCTCTTCTATTACCCCCCAAAATTTTAAAAAGATCTGATCAAAAAGTCACACACACTCCAAAATGGTATTAATAAAAACTACAGATCATTCTTCAAAAAATGAGCGCCTGCACAGCTCAGTAGACATAACCGTAAAAAAAGTTATGGGGGGCAGAATATGTTGATGAAAAAAAAAAGTTTTCTTTTCAAAGTTTTAATTTATTTTTATAGTATTTAGACATGTAAAATCTATACAAATGTGGTATTGTTGTAATCGTACTGACCCAGAGAATGAAGGGTACAGGTCAGTTTTGCCGCAAAGGGAACGCATAGGGACAAAACCCATAAAAAGGTGGAGGAACTGTTTTTTTTTTCCAATTCCACCCCATTTGGAATTTTTTTCCCGCTTCCCACTACATTGTATGCCATATTAATGGTGATATTAGAAAGCACAACTTGTCCTGCAAAAAAAACAAGCCCTTATATGGATATGTGAACATAAAAATAAAAAATTTATGGGGAAGAAAAATGAAAACACAAAAACGAAAAAAACTCTTGTATCTAAAGGGTTCATCTTCACATATCAAACAATACTTCTGAAACTAAAACAAGTTATTCAACTAGAGATGTAGGGGGTCATTTATGTCCAGTCTTTTGTGGCGAATATCTGGCGCAGATTCTGTCGTATGCCATGGTGTGGAAAAATCTGCGCCTTCTTCCCCACTCACACCAGGTCTAAAAAAAAGGGTGTGACCTGAGCAGGGAAAGGGACAGGCCGGCAGGCACATCTCATTCATCATTTTCTACGCCTGGTTTAGGTGTAGAAAATAGTCTAAATGTAAGAAAGCAAGAAGCTGTCTTACTTTTAGAATCAGTGCTGTATGCGCTGAAGTTATATAGAGGCCTCCGCCGCCATCTATAGGGGTTAAGACTGGCGTCTAAAACTCCGGTCTTAATAAATGTGCCCCTTAGGCCGAGAACGCATTGCACCCGCACTGAATCCTGACCCATTCATTTCTATGGGGCTGTGCACATGAGCGGTGATTTCACGCATCACTTATGCGTTGCTTGAAAATCGCCGCATGCTCTATATTGTGTTTGTTTTTTCACGCAACGCAGGCCCCATAGAAATGAATGGGGCTGCGTGAAAATCACAAGCAAGTGCGGATGCAGTGCGATTTTCACGCATGGTTGCTAGGAGATGATCGGGATGGGGACCCGATCATTATTATTTTCCCTTATAACATGGTTATAAGGGAAAATAATAGCATTCTTAATACAGAATACTTAGTAAAATAGGGCTGGAGGGGTAAAAAAAAAAATATTTAACTCACCTTAATCCACTTGTTCGCGCAGCCCGGTTTCTCTTCTTTCTTCTTCTTTGCTGTGCACAGGAAAAGGACCTGTGGTGACGTCACTGCGCTCATCACATGGTCCATCACATGATCCATCATGGCCATGTGATGAGCGCAGTGACGTCACCACAGGTCCTTTTCCTCCTGCACAGGAAAGAAGAAGAAAGAAGAAAAGCCGGGCTGCGCGAACAAGTGGATTAAGGTGAGTTAAATTATTTTTTATTAACCCCTCCAGCCCTATTGTACGATGCATTCTGTATTCAGAATGCAATTATTTTCCCTTATAACCATGTTATAAGGGAAAATAATAAAATTATTAAATGCATTAAAATGTTTTAAAATCGCGCATTTTCCCGCGATGCAACCGCATCTTATCCGGCCCTAAGAGGCCTTAGTCTTCATAAATCCGGTCAGGTCTCAGTGGGACCTGTTTCTAATGGCTATATCTCAGGCTGTATGGAAGTTAGCACTGTGATCCCTGTTTTAAAATTTAAGCTTCTTATATTTTATGTTTCTGCATACAATTTAGACACCCCAATATTCGTCCACATTATCAGGGACAACCGTTCCTGTGAACGGTTGTTCCCGATTTATCTGGTCATCTAAATGTGCCGCCGATCATTCAATGAACGAGCGTGATCCTGTCACTTGTGCAGGCACCACCAATCATGGCTTCTGAGCGGCAGATCGTGCTGTCTAAACGACGATCTGCTGCTCAGAAACCATGATTCTGTATGAGGATGAGAGCTCGCTATAGCGATCCCTCGTCCTCACACTGTGAAGGAGATCGCTACATGTAAATGCGCGGTCTCCTTCACTGAATGAGCGGCCAACTGTCGAGAAGGAACACTTCCTTCCCGACATTTGGCCGCTCAGTCGGCCCATCTAAATCCACCTTTAAACTGTCAGAGTTAGAACAAGGCCAAGATTGAGGCTCTAGCTTATTTGTAATCTAATAAAAGGCCCCCAGAACACTCCCCTCTGTAACCATTCAGACCAATCTTGGCTCGTTCAAAACAGTATTGTCCTTTTCGGCTAAAACAAATAGTGTTTGAGCTCTTCAATTGTGTTGAGGGTTGATGAGTTAAGTCAATTTATGTTAAAGTGAAACGGCTTAAATTTTATTATTTGATCAGTTTTAGCTACATTCCAATTACAAGGCGGCATCATTTTCCATTCAGTTACTATCATTCACATACCAAACCTTAATATACACTGCCTGGCCAAAAAAAAGTCACACACTCTAATATTTAGTTCAGGGATGGCCAATCTGCGGCTCTCCAGCTGTTGCAAAACTACAACTCCCAGCATGCCCAGACTGCCTACAGCATGGCATGGTGGGAATTGTAGTTTTACAACAGCTGGAGAGCAGCAGTTTGGCCATCTCTGATTTCGTTCAACCACCTTTAGCTTTGATTACGGCAAGCATTCCCTGTGGCATAATTTCCACAAGCTTCTGCAATGTCACAACATTTATTTTTGTCCAACAGTGCATTAATCTTCCCCCCAGATCTTGTATTGGGAGATTTGGACCACTGCGCAAAGTCTTCACTAGCACATCCTAAAGATTCTCAGAGGGGTTCCGGTCTGGACTTTGTAGTGGCCAATCCATGTGTGAAAATTTTTCATGAATCCTGGCATTGTCATCTTGGCATATGCCAAACCTTTGATGGAATAACCTGTTCGTTCAGTATATTCAGGTAGCTGACCTCATTCTTTGGACACATAACGTGGCTGAACCCTAGACCTGACTAACTGGGAGGCTCTTACCTTTTTTTCACCAGCCAGTGTAGTTAGTGTAAATAGTATGAATTGGTGCCTCCACATTGATCTGTATACTTTCAGATTTTTTTTATTTATTTTTTTGGTGTGCAAATTGCTGCAATTATATTGTGACATCCCCTTCAGTGTTGAAATATGACAGGGGGCTTGTGGTACATACAGTCCTTACTGGAGCTTGACGTGGTCTTAATGTGATTTGTGTAGTTGCACCATGTCTCATGGAAATTATATCTGGTCCTTACTATTTATTTGTATTTTACATGTGATGTCATTTGGATTATAATAAAGATGTGCTCATGGTTTTTGTTCTGTTTTTAATAAATTTTTGCAGAATGTAGTATTTTTCATCTGTGTTATTGATTCTTTGGGTACACATGTGTAAGAAATACGGGTTTTGGAAATAATATTTGCATTATATTATATAGATTATGAGGGATTTGTGTAAATGAGAGACAGAGATGGGTAGGTGACTGTATGGTGTATATACTTCATTAGTATGTATCTAGCTCCTTTTGTCTGATTCTCACAGATAACGGTTTTAGAGTATCCTGTACCTCTTACATATGCTGATAGGTAGTGAACAAAATGAAACCCAAAATGTAATGTGTTATAAAATGGTAAAATAACTGGTTGACAAAGATTCTGTGGGCAGGTCCACAGACTCTTAGATAACCGTTATGGAACATTGACAAGGAGGGGGTTGATAGCTCTCAAGGGATAAAAGATCCATAATTTGGACATTGAGGGGAGGGAGCTGGAAGGAACTGGGGGGGGGGGGGAGCTGGAAGGAACCTGGGAGGGAGCTGGAAGGAACTTGAGGGGAGCTGGAGAAGAAGAGGAGAGACAAGGAATGGAGGCCCATGTTTGGTAACTATAAACTGTAAGGAATTTAAATGTTAAGTTACCAACTTGAAAATAGCATACTGTAATATTGTATACTGGAATTTGTAAGTAACAGTAATTATTGTGTGCATAAATCTCTGTATATGTAATATATATTTATTTTTGTTCCACTGTAACTCCATAGATACTTATCTATAATAACTGTAATATCAATTTTCCACACTATAAATATACCTTTTTTTATACACTCACTCTCGTGTCTCATTTATTGCATCCAACCTTGGAATCAGATATTATTATATATATATATATATATATACAGTACAGACCAAAAGTTTAGACACACCTTCTCATTCAAAGAGTTTTCTTTATTTTCATGACTATAAAAATTGTAGATTCACACTGAAGGCATCAAAACTATGAATTGACACATATGGAATTATATACATAACAAACAAGTGTGAAACAACTGAAAATATGTCATATTTTAGGTTCTTCAAAGTAGCCACCTTTTGCTTTGATTACTGCTTTGCACACTCTTGGCATTCTCTTGATGAGCTTCAAGAGGTAGTCCCCTGAAATGGTTTTCACTTCACAGGTGTGCCCTGTCAGGTTTAATAAGTGGGATTTCTTGCCTTATAAATGGGGTTGGGACCATCAGTGACGTTGAGGAGAAGTCAGGTGGATACACAGCTGATAGTCCTACTGAATAGACTGTTAGAATTTGTATTATGGCAAGAAAAAAGCAGCTAAGTAAAGAAAAACGAGTGGCCATCATTACTTTAAGAAATGAAGGTCAGTCAGTCAGCCGAAAAATTGGGAAAACTTTGAAAGTAAGGGATATTTGACCATGAAGGAGAGTGATGGGGTGCTGCGCCAGATGACCTGGCCTCCACAGTCACCGGACCTGAACCCAATCGAGATGGTTTGGGGTGAGCTGGACCGCAGAGTGAAGGCAAAAGGGCCAACAAGTGCTAAGCATCTCTGGGAACTCCTTCAAGACTGTTGGAAGACCATTTCAGGGGACTACCTCTTGAAGCTCATCAAGAGAATGCCGAGAGTGTGCAAAGCAGTAATCAAAGCAAAAGGTGGCTACTTTGAAGAACCTAGAATATGACATATTTTCAGTTGTTTCACACTTGTTTGTTATGTATATAATTCCACATGTGTTAATTTATAGTTTTGATGCCTTCATAGTCATGAAAATAAAGAAAACTCTTTGAATGAGAAGGTGTGTCCAAACTTTTGGTCTGTACTGTGTATATATATATATATATATATATATATATATATAAAATAATTTCTTACACCTGTGATTTATTTAGTAGGTAATGAGCCCTCTTCATATTGGTAGACTTAAATGACAAGAGGAGACGTTAAATTGCTGTAATCACAACAGAGATTTATTTATATGCTTTGGCTATAGAATAATTTGGTAAGGATGAAGAGACAGTAATTATCATCAGGTATACATAGATATTGGAGTGTAAACCACAGGTCTATTGCTTATCTTTTCCTTGTCTAAGGTTATAAGAAGAATCCTGTCCCTGTCCTTGACTCTGTCCTCCTTGCTGGGTTCCACAACTTTGTTGCCCACTGCCCTGACTTCCCCCAGTCTGCTGGCCACTGCTCTGACCCTGTCCTTGTCGGTTTCCACTAGCCTGCTGACCACTGCTCTGATCCTGTGCTTGTTGGTTTCCACTACCCTGCTGACCACCGCTCTGATCCTGTCCTTGTTGGTTTCCACTACCCTGCTGACCACCGCTCTGACCCTGTCCTTGTTGAGATCCACTACCCTGCTGAGCAGCGCTCTGATCCTGTCCTTGTTGATTTCCACTGCCCTGCTGACCACCGCTCTGACCCTGTCCTTTTTGAGATCCACTACCCTGCTGACCACTGCTCTGATCCTGTCCTTGTTGATTTCCACTGCCCTGCTGGCCACTGCTTTGATCTTGTTGTTTTCCGCTGCCATACTGGGAGCTGCTGCCAGTTTGCCCTTGGTTTCCACTGTCTTGTCCACTTCCCTGGCTTTGTTGACCACTGGTTGGGGTTTGGCTGCTTCCTTGGCTTACTGCAGTTGAGGTCTATAAAAAAAACAGACATACATTTTACACTCAAAGGCAACTGTTCATGAAGATTTTTTCTCTTGTGTGTTGAAGAATATAATAAAGTACAGATCTACAAGTCAAACAGAACATGACTTCAGTTCATACTAATAGTTTATAACATGCAATAACATTTTAACAAGTTCCACTTACCGAGCTCTGTTGGCTGCCAGAAGGCTGGGAAGATAATATCAAAATCAAATTAAACATGGATACATTACTCTGAATATTATGTGATCTCTGCCAAATCCAGACTCACACAATAACCATACATAAAAACTGTATTTTAAGTATTCGTATATTTGTATATTTTGCACATATTCAAAGGAGTTCAGGATTATAAAAGCTGTCTGCTTTTATCACGACATGCTAGCTTGGTCTATGGGCTGTATCTGGTACTGAAACTTGGACCTATTTACTTGAATGAGGTTGAGCTGCCATATCAGACACAGCCTATGGATAAGAGTGTCCTTTTTCTGGAGAGAGGAGCAAAATTTTTTCCATATTGATTTCATAATGTCATGAGGATATTTGTATTCTTAATAGATTTGAAACATTTTCTACATACACAAAAGACCCATTACTCTCAAATATTGTTCACAAATCTGTCTAAATCTGTGTTAGTGAGCACTTCTCCTTTGCCGAGATAATCCATCCCACCTCACAGGTGTGGCATATCAAGGTGCTGATTAGACAGCATGAATATTGCACAATATTGAATAATTGCAGCTTTCCCACAATAAAAGGCCACTCCGAAATGTGCACAGTTTTGCCTTACTGGGGAAGGGGGGTCAGAAAACCAGTCAATATCTGGTGTGGCCACCATTTGCCTCCCGCAGTGCAACACATCTCTGTCGCATAGAGTTGCTCAGGTTGTTGATTGTGACCTGTGGAATGTTGGTCCACTCCTTTTTAATAGCTGTGCGAAGTTGCAGAATATTGGCAGAAACTGGAACACAAATAGTGGCCACACCAGATACTGACTGGTTTTCTGACCCCTCCATTTTCCCAGTAAGGCAAAACTGTGCAGATTTCGGAGTGGCCTTTTATTGTGGGCAGTCTAAGGCACACCTGTGCAATATTCATGCTGTCTAATCAGCACCTTGATATGCCACACCTGTGAGGTGGGATGGATTATTGTCACACCTGTGACAGGTGTTAGAAGGTCTGAAAGACTGCCTGCACATGTGATCTGATAGCCTCTATTGGTTTCACTTTGTCTGTGCATTGCTGGTATGTCCACACCTCCTGTTCAGTAGTGTTGATCACGAATATTCGAATTGCGAATTTTAATCGCGAATATCGGCACTTTGAGAATTCGCGAATATTTCGAATATTGCTAAATATATTCGTAATCGCGAATATTCGATTTTTTTAAAAAATACCAGTTCATGCGAATTTTTATGCGAAAATTTTATGAGAATTTTCGCAATCAAGAAAATAATGCCTGGAGATCATGAATTCGTGAATTTTCGAATATATGGCGAATATTCGCCCAAATATTCGCGAAATATCGCGAATTCGAATATTGCCCCTGCCGCTCATCACTACTGTTCAGGTGTGGATCATGTGACCTTTACCTCTCCCTATTTAGTCTGACTTTACCCATCACTACTTGCTCTGGATAGCTTCATTTGGTTTTGGAAGAGCTGGAGTGTGGTTCTTGTTGAAGTCCTGTTCATTCATCATCCTCAGAAGTCAAGTGTTCCGCTTGTTGTGTTTTGTATTTTTCCCCCTGGTTGTTTACTAGGCCTGAGTGAGTCACTGGTTCCTTCACCTGGGAAGGAACGGGTTGACTCTGCCCCGTCATTGCCTTTAGGGCATCCGAGGGTCAACAGGGTTTTCTAGGTTCCTGTGTATGGGCATTTCTACCATCGAGAGGTGCCCATATTGATAGGAGTTAGGGCCAGGAGCAGGGTTTTATAGATTGTGACCCTTTTCCTTCCCTAGCGGTGAGGCCTAGTGTCTTTCCCCTTCCTTCTTGTTGTCATATTGGTGTTCTCACCTACTACATCAGTGACAATTATCTCGGCAAAGGAGAAGTGCTCACTAACACAGATTTAGATAGATTTGTGAACAATATTTGAGAGTAATGGGTCTTAGAAAATGTTTAAGATCTTTGAGTTCAGCTCATGCAAAATGGGAGCAAAACCGAAAGTGTTGAGTTTATATTATTGGTCAGTGTATATAAAAGCACATAATTGAAGATAAAAAGAAGATACTGGAGCCACTTTTGTTGTCGCTGCTGGGCACGATGTCACAGGCGAGGTTTGTGATATCAAATACTTTTATTAATATCTATGCATTTCAAGGGCGTATAGCCCTCTTCATCAGGACAATATTATGGTCGGGATATTTTACCAGCAAGTAATTCTAAACTGTTGTGACTTCATCACAACATTTTCTGGTAAGCGCAAATTCATTATCTTACTAGAAGTTTTTTGCTACTGTACCACACATGAGGCGCTGCCTCCTCTCTCCCCGTTTCCGCTTTACATAAAAGCAAATAATGCTAGTCGGATTGTAACTTTATTTATATGAACTTGACCTTATACATGAGTTATATTTGTATTTTAAATTTAGATTTCTACAATTTGAAATATGTAGAGATTGTGCCAAATATTGTTACATATTATATACGGATTGTATGCCTACATGTAATGATTTAAGAGTATTAAACAGGAATCATGAGTGTACAGATTCTGACAATACAGATATGTCCAAGGGTAGAATTCATTTATAGTGATGTCTGTAGGGATAGTTGGCTAGCTCTGCTAAAAATCTGTGGTTCAGCCAGTTTTCATGTTGTGTATATACAGTAACCCAGAACCGAAAACTTGCAAAACGGTTTATTGTTATTATGTCATTTGGTGTAATGTAATGTTCTAATTTACTGCATTGTGCACTTGATATTTTTGTATGGATAGGTCAGGATTAACGATCCTAACTCAGCCCTTTTTAGGGGGCTAGGAGATCCCTAGTCTCACTCCTTAGAAGATTAGGCTTAGAGAATAGCCTTCTCTGAGACATTTTCTCAGAGAATGCCATTACTACATAAAAGTACTCCAAAAGGAGAGAGGATTAGAGGTCCAGAATCTGGAAGGCCATGCACAGGAGTATGATATTGTGCTTGTTTAAGGCTTTCAGAAACTTTACTGCTCTGAAAGTGGACATTGCTAATACATTCTTCCAAATTTTGACACGGCCTGACCAGCTGTATCTTAATACTGTACCCCACCGTCTGGGAATTACAGGCAAGTTTTTGGAAGAACCTCAATCATTTCAAACATTTCAGTTCATGAACATATAATAAAACAGGCTTGTTTTTTTATAAGAAAAATTCTTATCTTATCTTCTTGGAGGGGTTTGATGCTGAAATTGAAAAAAAGAAGGTAAATATACTGCTTTGGTTCACTATTTATGCAAATGATACATTTTATTTGGATAAGAAGCCATCTATGAATCTGAGGACCTTACCTTCCATGGCTGTGGTTTGGGCTGTGTAGGATAAAAGCTGTTGAGAAATTAAAAAATAGTCATTAAAGTAGATTAAAGGATTTGGGACTTAGGAAGTGCAGGCGGTGCACGTGTCAAGGATTCGGTCCTTAGAATTCTTTTAATACATTTCATGAACATCCCATTGGTTTCAGTGGGCACCGTGATTCATTTCTGCTGCAGGGAAAATTGTTAGGTTTAAAGGGAGCTCTATCCCCCCCCCCCCCCAAAAAAAATAAAAATATATTTTTAATATTAAGCAGTGTATAGTGTAAGTGACGCCAAGTCCAGTTATGTAATGTTAATCTTCAAACTCACTTGCATTCCGACAAACCAACAATAAAATGCATTGAGGGATTGTGTGAGTGAGCAGAACAGTCCTCTCAATGCATTTTACTGCTGGCTTGTGGGAGCCCAGTGTTGGAATATAAATGAGTATGAAGATAAAAATGACATAACTGGACTCAGCGTCACTATACACCACTTATTCTAGTTTGGGGTGTGTTTTTTGGAGATGGCAGATTCTTCCCTTTAAGAAAGCAGGAATTCTTTTATCCCCATACTACTTGGGGACACAACTAAAAAATGGGAAAGGACAATCAGAAACTCTGATGTAGGATAAATAAGACTGTGTATATGAATGATAGCTTTTGCAAAAGATTATGATTTGGGCCTTCCCATAGAGCTGGTAGAAGTTGATATAATACTTCCTTCATGGCAAATACAGAATTATGCAGTAAACCTTGGATTATATACCTGGACATCTGACAGAACCGAATCCACTGTAATAATTTAGTTTGTCATTACATATAAAGTGGGTGGTTGGCGTCACCTTCTGTCACTATATTTTTTAATAACTTGTTACTCAATTATGTTTTCATCTTCATGTCAGATTGCCGTAGTCTGGTTGAAAAGTCATTGCGATAATTAGCATTTACAAGCCGTCTTTCTATTTCTATAGCATATAGAGTAATAAAATAATAATCCCCTAGGGGTGAATGGTGCCCGTTCCTCATAAGGTCAGGTTGCAGTAACTGACATTTGCCGGCTGCACCTGTACTTGCTATGGTTTAGGTTGCAAATACAGGTGTAGGCCACTGGCGAGTGGTAATCCAGGTGGTTATAGCAGCCTGGCTACACCATGTTTGGGCACCTTAAGCAAAGGAAAACTTACAACATGATCTCTTATTGATTATGGCTGGTTTTGGGGAACGTACTCAAAACAGAAATCTTTTATCCTAAACCCATTATCCAAATTGTACAATTATGCGAAATGATCTAAGAATGCAAGCTGTAGGAATCAGCCAATTTTCTCCATTAACAGAGTGTATATTGCTCAAGCAAGTAATTACTGAAATATATGTGAGAAGTGATTTTAGGGAAATAGGGAATTGCTGCTTATAGACTCCATACAGTCTGTGTGATGACTGCACGACTAAGGAACATGCTTGTGGTGGAGAGGAGGAACAGGGACATGGGAGTTCACACTAATCATCAGTGGGTCTCCCAGCCATTTAACATATATCTCCTGTGCATAGGTGAAGGCCCTATAACATGTCCCATAAATGGCTGAATGTCTGCTCTGATAAAGGCTTCCTAGTTTAGCAACTTATCCCTGAAACTCAAGAGTCCCCCTAGAAGTATAGTCCTTATGAATTTCCTGAATAGATTATCTGTTGGTCCAGAGGAGCACAAAGAAAGAGAAACTTCACAAGCAATGCCTTGCAGAAAAACTACTATGGATGATCTTGTAGTAGTAGTAGTAGAAGTCACCTACCTTGAGCAAGCAGCAGTAGACTCTGAGATACGACTATCCATCTCACTCTATTTATACTGGAAGTAAAGCTGGATCTAAACACTATGGAATCCAGCCCAACCAAGGTGTAGTCATCAAGACTTCATTGACATAAATATAATTTAGTAATACTCTTGATAACAATCATTTCAAATAATTACTATCATTATTTCAGATTCCTAGGAGGTCCTTTTTACATATTTATATGACCTTGTCCCAGGTAAACAGTGGAAATGGCATTTACTGAGGTCAGTAAGGGCAATTAAAATGCACATAGATTATTACTACCCAGAAGCATAACTTTACATTTATCCACATTAAATCTAATTTTCCATGTTGATGCCCAAACAATCAGTGTCCAAATCAGCTAGTAGTTTTTGGACATCTTCCATAGACTGCACAGTACCACATAGCTTGGGGTCATCTGCAAAAATAGAAACAGTGCTATCAATCCCATCCTTTATATCTTTAAAAAATAAGTTAATTAATAGGGGGCGCCACTGAATTTTGGGGTAAACCACTTATAACCCTTGACCATTCAGAATAGGAATCATTAACCACAGCTCTCTGGACACGGTTCTTCAGCCAGTTTTCCATCAAATTATACATTTTACTTTCTATAACTATAGACCTTATTTTGCCAATTAAACATCTATGAGGGACAGTATCAAAAGCCTTTGCAAAATCCAGAAACACTACATCCACAGCCACCCCTTTGTCCAGACTTCTACTCACCTCCTCATAAAAACACATCTGGTTAGTCTCACAACTTCTGTCCTTAGTAAACCCATGCTGGTTATCAAGTATGATATTATTAACAGTCACATACTCCTATATATAGTCCTTTATAAGTCCTTTAGACATGTTACCAACAATAGACATTTCCGCTTACTTGTGTATAATTTCTTATGGATGACCTACAGCCCTTTTTTATAATGGGGGGCACAGCAATAACTAAACTGAGTTCCTTAATAACTCTTGGGTGTAATCCATCTGGACCTGGAGTCTTGTTCACATTTACTTAACACATTTATTTAACTTAGCTTGCAATAGTTAACAAAAAATATACACATAAAAATTAAGAATAAACCCAATTAGAATAAACATAAAAGTTATAATCTTTAAGGAAATTTAGTATCATTGCATTTTACACATTTTTGGCTAAAAAACATTTTTTCATTTAGTCTTTATAAAAAATATCAAGTGTTTTTTTACTCTACAGCTTTCACAGTTACTTGGCACTGTACCAGTCCTTAGAAAGTCTCTAAGTCACAATCTCTCGTCCCTACACAGCAATAACTGAACCGAGTTCCTTAAGAAGTCTTAGGTGTAATTAATCTGGACATGGAGCTGTCACGCCCTGCACCGTGAGAGGCCTGAGAAGATCTGACAGACTTGCTACACGTGAGTCTATCTGACAGATTGTTCTGTTTCTCTTTGTTGTGGTTTTCGGCAGGATCCCACCTCCCACAGGTTCTGCTCATTAACTATTTAGTGGTGCTATTTATACCCGCCTCTCACTATAGCCCTTGTGGTTTATATTTGCTTCTGGAGTTCTCAACTGGTGTTTGGTGGATCTCCTGCTCCCCGTCCGTCTTAAGCTAAGTCCTATTCCTTCCCTTTTGTTGTGTGTTTTGGCTAGGCCTCAGGAAGACGCTGGTTCCTGCACCAAGCGCTAGGAACCGGTTGTCTTATCTCCAGCTCCCTAGCTGAGGGTTTGTTTCAGTTTCAGCAAGGATTAGGTACCAGCGCATGGGCACTTCCACCTTTAGGATTTGCTCATGTTGTAAGCAGTCAGGGAAAGGCTCAGGGATTGTCAGTAGGTGACCTTTTCCTGTTCCCTAGCTTTGGGGCCTAGCCTGGTGTTTTGTTGCTTTTGTTGTATTTGGTTTGCTTCCCTTCCCTCACCTACCGTGACAGGAGCCTTGTTCAAATTTACTTAACACATTTATTTAACAGCTTATATTTAGAGATGAGCGAATGGAATCAGACAAAGTGGAATTCGATCCAAATTTCAGGAAAAATTTGATTCGCAACTAATGCGAATTTCCTCACGCTTCATGGTAACGAATCACAATTTTTCCTAAAATGGCAGCTACATTGGCAACTACACATGTGAGGACATGGGCCAAGGAACTCTGGGAAGGCAGGCTGACCCATAATGCCATGCATGCCCTGTGATGTCACAGCCCTATAAATATGGCAGCCATTTTAGATTCTGCCATTTTCAAGCTTTGTGAGTGCAGGGAGAGACGTGAGAAGGCACTAGGGCTAGCAATTGGAAAAACCTCATTGTGAAAAAAAACCCTGAATAAACGATTTATAAGTGCAGGGAAAGAATAGGGAGGAATCATTTCACAGCATCTTAGTGTAGGGAGAGAAGTCAGAAGGCGCTAGGGACATTGATAGGAAAGTGATTTACAAGTGCAGGGAAAGATTATTTGGGGATCCAAATAGCCATTATACAGCTCTGTCATTCCAGCAATTTTTTCTTGGGGTGCAAGTGCTATGTTGAAAAGCCTTTAGTGGCTTATATCTTTTCAAACAAGAAAAATATATACAAAGTTCACTTCTGCAGTTATGTGTTTAAAGCGTACAGAAAGAAAAAATATACTTACTTCACTGGTGCAGTTATTTGTGGCAAAAGCGTTTAGTGGCCTATTTAACCACCTCCCGTCTGCCCATTAACTATAAACGTCCGGGAGGTGGATCTCTATTTCTGAAAGCACATTTTAAAACGTTCTGCAGCTTTCCCCCCTGTGCTCCGCCCCTGTACATAGAAACTCCGTGACTAAGCTCCCTCCTGACAGCCAAGAACATGGAGCTTTACCCTGAGACCTTTTTTGCTGGTCTCCGGGCTTTTGATCACAAATGCATCTACCATCTCCCTCTTATTACTGCCAGTCAGAGAGGGAGATCGGTATTTAAACTAGGCATCGCGATTGTAATGTTAAACTGTAAGCCCTGGAGACTGATCAGCATGGTCTCCGGGGCATGTGAGCGCTGTAATTTCCAGTTACAGCGCTCTGAAATGCTTGTACCGTCTCCCTCTCTGTAGCGCTGGCAGGAGAGGGAGATCGGTACATTCACACCCCACCAGCGGTTTACACTGGAGACAAATCAGCAGCATTGTCTCCAGAGCATGTGTTCTGAGCGCTGTAATTTCCAGTTACAGCGCTCAGAAAGGCTTGTACTGTCTCCCTCTCATTAGTGCTGGCAGGAGAGGGAGATCGGAACATTTACACTCCCCCAGCAGCTGTTTTCACTGGAGACCAATCAGCACGATCTCCAGGACATGTGACTGTCTGAGCCGGGTGAGTGCAGGAGCTGTCAGGTCTCCAGAGACCTCGATCAGCCCTGCACTGAGGCTGTACAGCAAAGTATACTGCTGTACAGCCTCTCTGGGGGGTGCATTTCTCCTGTAACTGGGGCTACTATGTCAGCCCCAGTTACAGGAGAAATCAACAGTGAAAAAAAAAAGGGAAGTTAAATGTCCCCCAGAGGTCTTGTATGACCTTATGGGGGACGCAAAGTGTAAAATAAAAAAAATAAAATGTAAAAAAAAATTAAAAATTAAGTTTTCACATGTAAAAAAATAAATAAATAAAAAATAGAAAAAATTAAAAAAAATACACATATTTGGTATTGCCGCGTCCGTGACGGTCGGCTCTATAAATATATCACATAATCGACCCAGTCCAATAAACACCATAAAAAATAAAAATAAATAACTGTCAAAAAAAAGCAATTTTTGTCACCTTACATCACAAAAAGTGCAACACCAAGTGATCAAAAAGGCGTATGTCCCACAAAATGGTACCAATAAAACCGTCACCTCATCCCGCAAAAAATGAGCCCCTAAATAAGAAAATTTCTCAAAAAATAAAAAAAATATAGCTCTTAGAACATGGAGACACTAAAACATCATTTTTTTTGGTTTCAAAAAGGCTATTATTGGGTAAAACTTTAATAAATAAGAAAAAGTATACATATTAGGTATCGCCACGTCCGTAACAATCTGCTCTATAAAAATGTCACTTGACTGAACCCCTCAAGTGAACGCTGTAAAAATAAATAAATAAAAACTGTGCTAAAACAACAAATTTTTTGGTCACCTTGCCCCATAAAGTGTTATAATTAATGATCAAAAAATCATATGTACCCAAAAATAGTACCAATAAAACTGGCACCTTATCCCCTAGTTTCCAAAATGGGGTCACTTTTTGGGAGTTTCTACTGTAAAGGTGCATCAGGGGGGCTTCAAATGGGACATGGCATCTAAAAGCCATGTGGAGTTCCTTTTCTTCTGCGCCCTGTCATGTGCCCATACAGCAGTTTATGACCACATGTGGGGTGTTTCTGTAAACCGCAGAATCTGGGTAATAAATATTGAGTTTTGTTTGGCTGTTAACCATCGATGTGTTAAAGAAGAAATTGGATTAAAATGGAAAATCTTCCAAAAAAGTGAAATTTAAAAATTTTATCTCCATTTTCCTTTAATTCTTGTGGAACGCCTAAAGGGTTAACAAAGTTTGTAAAATCGGTTTCAAGTAACTCTTGAGGGGTGTAGTTTCTACAATGGGGTCATTTATGGGGGCATCCACTATGTAGGCCCCACAAAGTGACTTCAGACCTGAACTGGTCCTTAAAAAGTGGGTTTTGGCAATTTTCTTAAAAATGTGAAGAATTGCTTCTAAACTTCTAAGCCTTCTAACGTCCTAAAAAAATAAAATGACATTTCCAAAATGATGCCAACATAAAGGAATGGGGAATGTTAAGTAATAAATATATTATGAGGTATCACTTTCTGTTTTAAGAGCAGAGGAATTGAAATTTTGAAAATGCTAATTTTTCCAAATTTTTGGTAAATTTGGGATTTTTTCATAAATAAAGGTGAAATATATTGACTCAAATTTATGACTATCATGAAGTACAATGTGTCACGAGAAAACAATCTCTGAATGACTTGGATAAGTAAAGGCGTTCCAAAGTTATTACCACATAAAGTGAGATATGTCAGTTTTGCAAAATTAGGCCTGGTCAGGAAGGGGGCAGATGGCAAGTGGTTAAGTACAAAAAGAAAAATACATTCGCAGTTCACGTCAGCGGTTATATGTGTTGAAAGCATTTAGTGGCCTATTTCAGTACAAAAAGAAAATTCATTCTCAGTTCACGTCGGCGGTTATATGTTTTGAAAGCGTTTAGTGGCCTTTTTCAGTACAAAAAGAAAAATATATTCTCAGTTCACGTCAGCAGTTATATGTGTTGAAAGCATGGCTGGGAGTCAGCAGGGTGGCAGCAGTGGGAGGTTGGGAGTCAGTTGGGTGGACGTGCCCATGGTAGACCACCTGCTTCGCAGCAGCCTACCTGCCTGGGAATTAGTGGTGCAGGGGTTCACGGAAGTAGCGGCGGTAGCAGTCAGTCAGTGCAGCGGTTATGTGTTATTTAGTATTTTAGTACAAAAAGAAAAATATATTCTCAGTTCACTTTGGCAGTTATTTGTGTTGAAAGCGTTTAGTGGCCTATTTCAGTACAAAAAGAAAAATTCTATTCTCAGTTCACATTGGCGGTTATATGTCTTGAAAGCATGGCTGGGAGTCAGCAGGGTGGTGGCAGTGGGAGGTTGGGAGCCAAACGTGCCCCGGGTAAACCACCTGCTTCGCAGCAGCCTACCTGCCCGGAAAGTAGTGGTGCAGGGGTTCACGGAAGCATCAGTGGTAGCAGTCAGTGCGGACTGGGGAAAATCAACTACTGGGCGGTGTGGCAGTTTTTTGGTAAGCCGCCGGAGGAGGTTAACATGGCCATATGTAGAATATGTGGGCAGAAGGTGAAGTGTGGCCAGGGTGCCAATGTTGGCACCACAGCCCTGCGTCAACATATGCAGCGTCACCATATGTGGTATCCTGATGCTGCTGCTACTGCCATCTCCACACTATGTCACCTTGCCACTCTGTGGTATCCTGAGGCTGCTACTGACATCTCCACACTATGTCACCTTCTCGTGCTTCTGCCACCTCCATAATTTCTCGTTGTCGTTCTACTCTGGCTTCCTCATGCTGCTGACACCCCCACACTTTGTCTTCTTACCACTCAGTGGCCTCCTCATGCTGCTGCCATCTCGACAATCTCTCATCGTTCTGCTACTCTGTGGCCTACTCACGCTGCCGCCACCTCCAGACTCTGTTATTGTGCCACTCGGTAGCCTCCTCATACTGCTGCCAATCCAGACTTGGTCATTGTACAACTTGGTGGCCTCGTTATACTGCTGCTAACTCCAGACTCGGTCATTGTGCCACTCAGTGGCCTCCTGATGCTGCAGCCACCTTCAGACTTTGTCATTGTGCCATTCGGTAGCATTCTAATGCTGCTGCCACCTCCACAATCTCTCGTCGTCGTGCTACTCTGGCCTCCTCATGCTGCTGACACCTCCACACTTTGTCTTCATGCCACTCTGTGACCTCCTCATGCTGCTGCTACTTCCACAATCTCTCGTCGTCATGCTACTCTGTGGCCTCCTGATGCTGCCGCCACCTCCAGACTCTGTCATTAGGCCACTTTATGGTCTCCTCATGCTGCTTCGACCTCACCACTATGTCATAGGTCTACTCTGTGGACTTATTATGCTGTTCCCATCCTCCCCACTTCATGACTTGGCCACTATTTTGCCTTTCGGCTTGGCTGACATCATGATTTATTTGACCTTTCTTTTTATCTGTCAGAAGGAAGGAAAAATGAGACGCACAACGGATTCTGTCTGTGTAGCAGCTGTAAGGCCTGTATGGTCCCATCAGAATTCGTTTTTTTGTCATTGCATTTTACTAATTATTGGATAAAAAACAATTTTATAAAAAATATCAGCAGTTCTTTTTCCTACAGCTTTCACTTTCTCTACCACTAGAGACAATGACTCTCTGCCTTACACTGAATTCATCCAGGATCTACTCTGGCCCCTTGATCTGTATCTCTTATCTCCTGACAGCTCATAAACACTCATTATAGTTAAATTGCAATTAAACCTGATAAGAATAAAAAAGTACGTATCCTATATGGTGATCGTCGTAACAGAAAAAAACTTTAAAAGGGCTAAATCATATTTTCTGGTCACTTCTACCCCTACAAAATTAAATGTCATGCATAACCCAAAATGGTATCAACAAAAACTGCAGATCACCTCTCAAAAAACAAGCCCTTTCTCCATAGATGGAAAAGTACATGTGAAAAAGGTATGTGTATCAGAATATAGGGAAGCAATGAAATTTTTTAAAATTTTTTTTATTTTTTTTTAAAAGCATTAAAACATAACACAAACTATATAAATTTGATATTGCCTTAATCGGACTGACTAACCAATGAATGTCCCATTTATAATTTTTCCATCTTCCTAATACATTGTAATGAATCACTTTAATATTCCATACAAAGTATAATCCCTCATATGGCTAGGTGGAAGTATAAGCGCTATTTTGCCATCACAGCCCATGCTTAACCACACCATGGACACCACGACCAAAGCACATGGATACAGCTCCAACCAACAACAACCCCATCATCCCCCAGTCAGTGTCCTAAGTACCCCAATGTCTCCCCCCTGGTTTGAGCTCATCCGCCTTGGAACACCTCCAAAATGCTAACCATACATTGGTGGATGTATTTCCCTGAGGCCGAGACTCTCACTTGAGACTACTCATGAGACCCCATCTGGGGATGGTACCACTTACTAGGCTAATGGAATGATTGCTTTACTCTAATTCCTAATCTCGTGCCTGGCCTTTTGTGGTCTGGAAGACCATGGCGTGTCTGTGTATGGACTGTGTCTCCCATGGCGCCCCCTCTGAATTTCCAAGTGAAGCAATGGGATCTGGAGGTTGAGGGAGTCCTGTGGGAACCCCTTTTGTCTTTTAATCCCAGTAAACTACCCCAATCCATTAACAAAGTTTATATGCACCTTAAAATAGCAGAAATATACATTACAAACCGCAACAATAAAACTCAACATAACCGTCGTTTTGTGCTGGAAAAAGGTTGGAATTTAAATTAAGTCCAATGAAAAATGGCCATGAAAAGCTGACAGTGTGCGTTCCTTTTTTTCACTAGTTTAAACTTTCCCAATACAGCCATCTGCAATTTAAAGAAATAGCTGATCTCAGATCTATCCCCTAACCATCAGCCCCAGTCATAGGAATTGCCAGGGCTAACTGTTCTGAGGGATCCCGGGACTTACCTGAGATAATGCCTATTAAAGTATAATTGAGCTCAGTCTCGGACTGGCCCACAGGGGAACAGGGAAATCCCCCAGTGGGCCCCTGAGAAAGGTGAACCCCAAGGCCACCAGCACAAAATCTCAAATAACCTATATCAATAAAAACTGGGTAGACAATCCAGTTTATTATTATACACACATCAGAAGGTTAAGATGGCCTCTAGGAATAGATGTGGGCCAGTATCCTCTCTTCCTTTGGACCCAGCTTTTGAAGTTGTTGCTGAAACCAACATAATTAATAATTTTTTAGCGTCTTGTTGCTGTCTGCCTCTGTGTGGGCAGGTAATATTTGCATGTCGCTGTACAGTGGGCCCCCAGAATGAATGAATTTTAGTGGCCCAGGCATCCTAGACCAGCACTGATTGAGGTACATCGTTATGTAGTTATACATAGTTATTCCAAAGTACGGTAATAATAAAGTGATAAAGTGATTATAAAGAAACATAAAGTTTAGAACTTAGAAGTAAAACAAGGGAAGATAGAAAAAAGTCAACCAAGGGATAGGGAAGTTGGTGTGAATTTTAAAAATCAAAGTGAGACCCAGATTTCTACACATTTTCATAAGCATTGTTGGCATTTACTTTTAACAATTCATCTAAACCCTTTTTAAAACTTCCCACTGTTCCTTCTGTGACCATGTTTGGAGGTAGAGTATTCCACAGATTCAAAGTTCTTACAGTAAAGAAGCCTTGACACCTCTGGAGTCTGAACTTTTTTTTTTTCTCCAGGCGGTGCCTCCTGTCTTTTGTGGGGATTTTTGCATAGAATTTATACATTTGTCATGTCTCCCCCCACCTTAGACATCTTTTCTCAAGACTAAATAAATTTTGTTTAGTTGCTCTGTTTTGTAGTTTTTCCAGCTCTAGGGCATCTTTTCTATGGACTAGTGTCCAGAACATATTCCAGATAAGGCTGCACCAAAGCTTTGTAAAGTGGTAATATGACATTCCTGTCCCACGAGTCCAAGCCTCACTTAATACATGACAATATCCTGCTAGCCTTAGAAGCAGCTGATTGACATGGTATGCTGTTATTTAATCTATGATCTACAAGTACACCCAGATCCTGCTCTACCAGTGACTCTCCCAGTGTTACATCACCTAGGACATATGATGCATGGAGATTATTACTACTTTACATTTATCCATAGTGAACCACATTTGTCAAGTTGATTCCCAAATGCTTGTAGTTTTTGGACTGATTGGTGTCATCTGTAAAAATAGAAATGTTGCTATTAATTCCATCCTCAATATCATTAATAAATAAATTTAATAATAGGGGACCCAGCACTCAACCTTGGAGTACACCACTTATAACCTGGGACCATTCAGGATAGGAATCATTGACCACAGCTCTCTGGACACGGTCCTTCAGCCAGTTTTCAATCCAATTACAAACTATACTTTCTAAGCCTATAGACTTTATTTTAACTAGTAAATGTCTATGAGGGACAGTATCCAATGCCTTTGCAAGATCCAAAAACACTAAATCTACAGCCATCCCTACATCCAAGCTTCTACTTGCCTCATAAAAACAAATTTGGTTAGGCTCACAACTTCTGTCATTTTGTTTAAACTAGGGACTGGGAGGGTAATTACATTATAGGAGGGTAAGATAGAGACCTGGTGGGAGGTAATGAAACTGGGTGAGGAATGGAAGGAGGGACTAGAAAAGTTCATAAGCAAAGGTGTAGAGTAAAAATATACAAAAACCTTTTAATGGTATGTATACTAATGCTAGAATCCTGACTAATAAAACTGGTGAACTGGAATTAGTGATGTGTGAGGAGGACAATGACATAGTGGGAATAACTGAGACATGGCTGGATGATAGCTATAACATAGTGGGAATAACTGAGACATGGCTGGATGATAGCTATGACTGGGCGGTTAACTTACAGGGTCACAGTCTGTTTAGAAAGGATAGTCAATATTGGAGTGGGGGAGGGGTCTGCCTTTATGTAAAGTCCTGTCTAAGGGCTGTTTCACAGTTGCGTTGTGGTATTCCGATTTTGAGATCCAGCAAAGGATCTCAAAACCGGGCCAAAATGGTTCAATTTTACCCATTCATTGTTAATGAGTTTGAAACTGATCAGGATACATTCTGTTCCATTTCATTGCATTTTTTGATTGGACACAAAACCCCTGGTTTTGTGTCCAGTCTGTGAAATGGAACAAACCAGATCCGGCAGCAAAATCAATGTAAGTCAAGGATGCTGGATCCTTTTTTCAGATCCCAAAAAACTGGATCCGTCAGCCATTGACTTACAATGATTTTAGTGCCAAAGCCGGTTCGGTTTCATTGTAACACAACTGCATCCTAACGGAAAGGATGCACCTGGATTTGTTGACATCAAATGGAAACGTTCTGGTCCGGTTTTGAGATCCTCTGCCAGATCTCAAAACCAGAAACCATAACACAAGTGTTAAACAAGCCTAAAGCCCACAGTCTGGGAAGATATAAGCGAGGGACATGAATATGTGGATTTACTGTGGGTAGAAATACATGGAGGCAAAAACAATAATAAAGTACTGATAGGAGTTTATTATGATATAGAGGGTTAGTGTCTGCACCGATAGGAAACAGTGTTGTGGCCACTGAGGAAGAAGCACTGTGCTTTGAAACGCGTCTGTTACCCTGCAGCATCGCCACCCTACAGATCGCAAACACAGCATTTGAAAATAGGATTAAAAAGACACTCATCGATCTTTTCAAAGAACGCATCATTTCGAAGATTCGCATCAATTGGAAGACTTGCATCGATACCCGCGCTTTTTTTCAAACTCCAAGCCGCCGCTCCCGCCCACGTGGGACGCCACATCATGGGCAGGTAGAGCAAGGCCGGAGAATAACACAGCAGCAGAACGGGTAACGTAATACCGATAGGGTGCCTCTACATTGAGCACACCTGTCTATGTTCCCCCCCCCCCCCTTTTTTTTGTTTGCAACTTATTAAATATATCGACAAACCTAACCCGTATCGACACAAAGCTACGTACAGGACACAAATGACATATCAAGGACTTTAAGGAACATTATATGCGAACTCTGTCCTAACACATTAAGTGGACCGAAGATATTGTTCTCCATCAATTTATATTTTAGATTTTTTCTATATTCGATTTTTTTTTATATAGTCTCCGAATTTCTATATTGTTAGAAATTTTCATTTCTTAATTTTTTTTTCATTTTTTAGCATATATCTTTATAATTTTAATTTAAAAAAAAACATTTTTTTAATAGCTACAATTATGGTGTGATCATTATATACCACTGCGAGAACACAAACCACACCTATACCACCAACCCCTCAATAATTCCACAAACCACACATATTTAACCCAGATACCGAGTGCTTCCCACATCTATATCTTGCAGGAGTTTATTATAAGCCACCAAATATAACAGAGTCAAAATAGACAAGGTGGCAAATCATAATGAGGTTGTTATTATGGGGGACTTCAACTATCCAGATTTAGACCTAAAAACTAAAACCTGTATATCTCATAAAGGAAACAGGTTCTTGGCAATAACCAAAGACAATTACCTTTCCCAAGTAGTTCAGGATCTGACTAGAGGGACGGCCATACTGGACTTAGTATTAACCAATAGACCTGACAGAACAACAGATGTGCAGGTTGGGGGGAAGATTGGGAAATAGGGACCATAAAATAATAACCTTCCAAAAGAGTGTTTCTTCAGGGAGGAACTAAAATACCAAACTTCCAAAAAGCTAAATTTGATCAGCTAAGAGAGGACATTGGCCTAACTAACTGGGACAAAGTCCTCAAAAATAAAAGTACAGCCACATAATGGGATATTTTTAAAAGCATCCTAAACTCTAATTGTGAGAGGTACATACCTTATGGGAATAAAAGGTTAAGGAACAAGAAAAAAACTATGTGGATAGAAATGTCAAGGAAGCAAAACATGACAAAAAGAAAGCATTTAAATCACTAAAACAGGAGGGTAGTGAGAAAGCACTGAAAAGCAATAAGGAAAAAAAAAATAGAATATATAAAAGACAAATAAAAGCAAACAAGCTGGAGATGGAGATTCATTGCCAAAGAGAGTAAAACTAACCCTAAAAATGTTCCTAAATTATATAAATGGTAAAAAGTTTAAACTTGAAAGCATGATGAGGCAGGAGTTGTAGAGGGCTATGAGGAGAAAGTGAATTAATTATCTTTTTTCTCCAGATGACATGCAGAGTGTAGTAGTAAATTCACCATTAATAGTGGCCTGTCTGACCCAAGAAGAAGTACAGTAGTATCTTAAAAAGATCAAAATAGACAAATCATGGGATCCAGTTGGAATACACCCGGCCTGGGGCTGCCGTGCACCTTGCTGGTGTGCTGGATACCTGTGTGTGGTGTTGTTTGTACGGAGTCCTGTTTGGTGTGTGGGCTCCTGTACGTATATGCACGGGTTCCAGTCGTGGTGGCAGCGGCAGGTAAATGTCTTGTCTGGTGTTCTTACCTGCCGACTCTGTTGCTGTATTCAGTCTTTCACGTTTCCCTGCAGCTAGGCCATTTGAGACTCCTGTTCCTCCGTGTCTGGGAGAACAGGTTGTCTTTCCCCTGCTCCTATGTGAGGGATTCTCTGGGCGACTCAGGGCCAAAGGTATCCAGGGTATGAGCCGTCCTACCATCAAGGTCCACTCATACGGTTAGGAGTTAGGACGAGGATTAGGGACACAATAGGAGGTTACATGCTCCCTGATTCCGGCATCCTGGCCTAGCTGCTTCCCCTTTATATCTGACATTGTATGGTGGGGGGTTTCCCCCACTCCCCACCTTGACTATATGATGTCAAGGTGGATTTGCATGCTGTGGTGGGTTAGCGAGATTTTGTGTTTTCTCACTGTATGGTGCTGAGGTAGGTTGTAGGAAGGTACACAGATAAGCATGCCAAGATCGCACAACACTGAAGTTTGGACCCAAAATCTCCATGAATTGGGTAATTTACATACTGGTATACAGAATTTTTAAGTGACCCATATTTGGTACCATTCCAGGTATTACTTTAATTGCCCTCCTATAAACCCTCTCAAGTTCTGATAATGTGTTTCTTGTGCACAGGAGCCCAGATTGGACAATACTCCATGTGCAAATAGTGATTTGTAAAGTGGTAGAACTATGTTCTTATCATGTGCATCTATGCCCCTTTGATGCACCCCATGATCGTATTAGCCTTGGTAGCAGCTGCTTGACACTGGTTGCTACAGATAAAAGGGGTTGGTCCCACCCACACCTATCTCTAGAATGGAGCCAGCTCATGAGGAGAAATGATGGACCGGACAGGCTGTGGTAATGGACACTGCATGCAAGTGCTGCTGCCCATTAGCCGCACCTCCATCCTCCTCCTCTCTGTACTTCATGTCTCCTCATGAACTCCATTCCTACAGAGATTCAGCTGAAGATCTTATCAGCTGTATTCAGGATTATAATCCCTGACAAGTACAGCAGAGAGAAGAATAAGGCAGTTCTTTTGCTCAGTGTTGTGAAGTAACTTGTCCTGCTGTGTGATTAGGGCAGGTTTTGTGTATACTAATAGGATAGTGGCCATTTTATTTCTCCTAATGATTGCTCCCTAGACAAAACAAGCCATTATAACGAATGAAAGCTGCAAGCATACATATTGTGGCATCAATGAAAACGTTGAATACTTTTTTTGGAGGTTAATCATAGAATTTATAAGATTGCTATTTTGAGAAGATTGAATCAATATGAACTGACACGGTGGAACCTTACCCTTTAAAGGCCATGTAGAGCTGACGTGGGGGAAGAGGGGGGGGGGGGGGGCAGGGGGCAAACTGGGAAGTTGCCCAGGGCCCCCAACGTCTAAGAGGCCTCCTGCTTTAGTGCTCCTTTTCAGGTGGAAGCGACGGGGCGGACAGCTGAACAGCCTCACTTTAAACTGCAGTGTCCTGGCCAGCTATTTAAACATGAGAGAGCTGCGACTAGGGCAGTGTTCCCTCTAAACTGTGCAGGTTAGAGGGCCTGGCTGGCATTGTGCTGAAATTGACAGTACCTGTATTTTTTTTCTTTTTTACCCATTGCAGTAATTTTATCAGCTTCAATGCTTTTTTTATCAGCTGCTGACTGATGAAGTGGAAGAACAGAGCACAGTGGGTGCCCGCATCTCAGCTGCTTAGGAGTCCATGCTTTGAATCCATATATGGCTTGGGAGTCCCTGCTCTATGTCCAAATATAAAGTCAGTACTTCTGGGAGTCCCTGCTCTAACTCCATACAGTCAGGTCCATAAATATTGGGACATCTACACAATTCTAAAATTTTTGGCTCTATGCACCACCGCAATGGATTTGAAATGAAACGAACAAGATGTGCTTTAACTGCAGACTGTCAGCTTTAATTTGAGGGTATTTACATCCAAATCAGGTGAACGGTGCAGGAATTACAGCAGTTTCATATGTGCCTCCCACTTGTTAAGGAACAAAAAGTAATGGGACAGAATAATAATCATAAATCAAACTTTGACTTTTTAATACTTGGTTGCAAATCCTTTGCAGTTAATTACAGCCTGAAGTCTGGAACACATAGACATCACCAGACGCTGGGTTTCATCCCTGGTGATGCTCTGCCAGGCCTCTACTGCAACTGTCTTCAGTTCCTGCTTGTTCTTGGGGCATTTTCCCTTCAGTTTTGTCTTCAGCAAGTGAAATGCAAGCTCAATCGGATTCAGGTCCGGTGATTGACTTGGCCATTGCATAACATTCCACTTCTTTCCCTTAAAAAAATCTTTGGTTGCTTTTGCAGTAGGCTTTGGGTCATTGTCCATCTGCACTGTGAAGCACCGTCCAATGAGTTCTGAAGCATTTGGCTGAATATGAGCAGATAATATTGCCTGAAACACTTCAGAATTCATCCTGCTGCTTTTGTCAGCAGTCACATCATCAATAAATACAAGAGAACCAGTTCCATTGGCAGCCATACATGCCCACACCATGAAACTACCACCACCATGCTTCACTGATGAAGAGGTATGCTTAGGATCATGAGCAGTTCCCTTTCTTCTCCATACTCTTCTCTTCCCATCACTCTGGTACAAGTTGATCTTGATCTCATCTGTCCATAGAATGTTGTTCCAGAACTGTGAAGGCTTTTTTAGATGTCGTTTGGCAAACTCTAATCTGGCCTTTCTGTTTTTGAAGGGCTCACCAATGGTTTACATCTTGTGGTGAACCCTCTGTATTCACTCTGGTGAAGTCTTCTCTTAATTGTTGACTGACACACATACACCTACCTCCTGGAGAGTGTTCTTAATCTGGCCAACTGTTGTGAAGGGTGTTTTCTTCACCAGGGAAAGAATTCTTCGGTCATCCACCACAGTTGTTTTCTGTGGTCTTCCAGGTCTTTTGGTGTTGCTGAGCTCACTGGTGCGTTCCTTCTTTTTAAGGATGTTCCAAACAGCTGTTTTGGTCACACCTAATGTTTTTGCTATCTCTCTGATGGGTTTGTTTTGTTTTTTAAGCCTAATGATGGCTTGCTTCACTGATAGTGACAGCTCTTTGGATCTCATCTTGAGAGTTGACAGCAACAGATTCCAAATGCAAATAGCACACTGGAAATGAACGCTGGACCTTTTATCTGCTAATTGTACTTGGGATAATGAGGGAATAACACACACCTGGCCATGGAACAGCTGAGAAGCCAATTGTCCCATTACTTTTGGTTCCTTAACAAGTGGGAGGCACATATGCAAACTGTTGTAATTCCTACATCGTTCACCTGATTTGGATATAAATACCCTCAAATTAAAGCTGACAGTCTGCAGTTAAAGAAGCACATCTTGTTCGTTTCATTTCAAATCCATTGTGGTGGTGTATAGAGCCAAAAATGTTAGAATTGTGTTGATGTCCCAATATTTATGGATCTGACTGTATATGGCTGTGAAGATGAAGGGGGTATTGGGGATACCCTGTGTATTTAAGTTTTATTTAGTATCTATTTTTGAAGTGTTTCAGAGGCAAGAGCCTTAACCACTGAGCTATAGAGCTCAATGTTAAACTTATGCAGCTATATTATGGTTAAAATCATCAGCAGTAGTTTTCTCTGTATTCATATACAGAAAAAGTATAATTTTATATTTTTTTAGTAATTGAAAAAAAAAATGGCACAAAATAAATTTGGAATTACAAAAAAAAAACATGAACTTATACTTCTGATAATATATGGGAAATTACTACTGAGGTTTTTAGCCAAAATATATCTGCAGTAGTCAGTGCTCTATATTCCTCAGGACGCAGGCATCAGGATGTTCTGTGAAGAGCGTGAATCTATTGCTGCCTCCTGCTTCTTCTTAGCACACTGCTGCGCTAGGATAAAAGCTAGAATGGATTTGTCAGAAGAAGGTTTGTGATGTCACTTGTCACATGCTCCTCAATGGTAACATAACCAAATGTGTATGGGACAGAGCTTTCTTTCTGCACGGACTGCTGGAGCTTGTGGAGGTAATTTCGGAGAGAGGGGTTGTATATACCTGCAAGCGGCCATGTGAGGGAGGGTCTAGTGGTCTGCTGTGCAGCCCTGTGGTACATGCTGTATGACGACCCGCTCAATCGCTATAGCTTTTTGTGAGGGAGGAGAACTCACTCCTGTGAGGGGAGGGGGCATGTGGCATATTCTGAGGGCCATGAGGGTGCATATCTGTGTGTGGTGACTTTATGGGCTGTAAATCTTTGAGGAAGGGGGGGGATTTGGTGTGCTCTGGGGCCATGAGGGTGCAGATCTGTGTGAGGAGCCTTATGGGTTATAAATCTGTGAGGGAGGGCCAGAATCGACAGAATATGACTGTGCTGTTGGTACAATATTACAAGATTTGGGGCACCACTTTTGATTTTGCCCAGGGCCACATTTTGTCTAAAACCAGCCCTGAGCCCATGTACACCTTTGGTGGTGTTTTTTTTATTTATTTTTTATTACATTTGTACTAATTTTGAGCTAAAATTATTTTTTCAATTGGTCTTTATTAGAAATCATGAGCCGTCTTCCTTGCAAAGCTTTGTTTTATCTATCAGCAGGATCTGTAGTTTCTCTCTGCTCCGTTAGGCAGGGAGCTGACGGGCTCCTTATCTCTGATTTCTGACCTTATAAACACTCATTAAAGCTCATTTCTTATTTTACTGAATGTGGCTTAAATAAGTGTTTATGACCTTTTAGTAATAGAGTGTACTTTTACACCAACAGATTATCTCACCAATTTCTGTCCAATCAGACTAATAGTTGGTGTCAGTGTTGGACTGGGGTGCCTAGGGCCCACCAGTAAAATGTATTTTAGGGGCCCACCGTACGGATACATTTAAATATTACCTGCTCACACAGCAGCAAGATGCTACCAGATGATTGAATATAGACAGGGCCGGCGCTACCATAAGGCAGACCAAGCGGCTGCCTTAGGGCGCACCCTGCGCAGAGAAGGGGAGGGCGGAAAAATGAATCTTTTTTTTTTCTTTAAAATCGCTTACTTGTGAGTTGCGCTGCTGGCTGCCCGCCCCAGCCTGTGTGCGCCGTGAGGGCCCGGCAGCATGGCAACACGGTCACGGGGTCAGGACAGGGGGTGTGAGTGGCGAGGGCGGCAGCAGGGACTGGAGCTGACTGTCTGAGTCTGACTCACACACAACCAGATTGCCGTAGCAACAGGACAGGTGGGTAGGTGATCACTGATGAGCGCACTAGCGCCAGAGTGCACGGCATAAATGTGTTTTAAAAAAATGATTACACAAACAATCATAAATGGGGGGGGGGGTGATGTTGACCATGACATGATGGGAGGGGGGACATTATCTGTAGTCTGTGACATGGGGATGGGGCCGGAAGATGTGCACTGGGGGGGGGGGAGAAATGTGACACAATAGGGGGTAATGATGTGATCATGATGTGACACGAAAGGGGGTGATGTGACATGGTTTGGAGGGGGAGAAATGTGACAAGGTGGCGGAGAAATGTAACATGGAGGGCTGATGTGACATGGGGGGCATGGGGGCTGACATGGGGGGCATGGGGGCTGATTAACATTGGGGGTCTGATTGCAGGTCTGACCTGAGGTGTAATGGAAAATATTTTTTTCTTATTATCCTCCTCTAAAACCTAGGTGCGTCTTAAAGGGCGAAAAATACGGTCCTCAAACAAGCAATTGTCTGAAGTAGAGAGAAGATACCAGGACCACACAGAGGAGAAGCCGGCTGCTGCACACGGGACCAAGGCCAGGTGAGCCTTGGGGGAGGGGGGGGGGATGTCTGAATATAGGGGTCCCTGCAGCAACTTTGAGAAGGTAGATCCTGAGGAAAATAGGATACTGGTAGCTTTCCTCCATACCTAGAAGTCATCTCAGCTCTGATTGTCTATAATAATAATTTGTTTTTAAAGCTTAAACCATGACCAAGATTGAGACTCTAGCTCAATTGTAACCTTATAAAGAGCCCACAACCTTACAGGCCAAAAATGGCTAGCTCAAAACAGTATTGTCCTTTTCTCCTTAATATAGTTAGCGTAAGTAAAATAACTTAGTACCACCACACTGGTCTGTATACAGATTTTTTTGTGTGCAAATTGCTAGGATTATATTGCGACATCCCTTTCAGTGTTGAAAATATGAGGGGGGGGTTTGTACAACATACAGTCCTTACTGGAGCTTGACATGATGTGTGGTTGCACCATGTGTGAATGGAGGTATATCTGGTCCTTACTATTCATTTGTATTTTACATGTGATGTCATTTGGATTATAATAAACATGTGCTCATATTTTTAGAATTTGTGATAATTTGATAATTTGCAGTATTTTTCCATCAGTGTTAAGCTACATGCACATGACCGTATTCGTTTTGTGGGCCGCAAATTGCGGATACGCAAAAAAAAACGGATGACATCTGTATGCCATCCTTTTTTTTTTTTTTTTTGCAGATCCATTGTAACAATGCCTAAAACGGAGAAGAATAGGACATATTCTATTTTTTTTTTTGCGGGGCTACGGAACGGACATACTGATGCAAATGGGTCTGCATCCTATCCGCAAAAAAAAACTAAAAACGGAACGGACACGGGAACAAACAACGTTCGTGTGCATGTAGCCTTATTGATCCTTTGGGTACATCAGTGATTGATTTAGTAAGTAATAAGACCTTGGTTGACTTAAATAAGAAGAGGAAACGTTCAATTGCTGAAATCACAACATCATTTTATTTATATACTTTGGCCATAGATTTAGTAAGGATAAAAGGGACAGTATTTATCATCAGGTATACATAGATATTGGAGTGCAAACCACAGGTCTATTGCTTATCTTTTCCTTGCCTAAAGTTATAAGAAGAATCCTGTCCACGTCCTTGACTCTGTCCTCCTTGCTGTGTTCCACAACTTTGTTGCCCACTGCCCTGACTTCCCCCAGTCTGCTGGCCACTGCTCTGACCCTGTCCTTGTTGGTATCCACAACCCTGCTGGCCACTGCTTGGATCTTGTTGTTTTCCGATGCCATACTGGGAGCTGCTGCCAGTTTGCCCTTGGTATCCACTGTCTTGTCCACTTCCCTGGCTCTGTTGACCACTGGTTGGGGTTTGGCTGCTTCCTTGGCTTACTACAGTTGAGGTCTATAAAAAAAACAGACATACATTTTACACTCAAAGGCAACTGTTCATGAAGATTTTTCCTCTCCAGTGTGTTGAAGAATATAATAAAGTACAGATCTACAAGTCAAACAGAACATGGCTTCAGTTCATACTATTTTAGAACATGCAATACCGGTTTAACCACCTCCGGACCGCTGTACGCACAGACGCGTCCTGGAGGTGGTTGATTCATTCCGAGTGGACGCGCCGGCGCGTCCTCTCGCGATGGCCGAGATTTCCTGTGAACGCGCGCACACAGGCGCGCGCGCTCACAGGAACGGAAGGTAAGAGAGTGGATCTCCAGCCTGCCAGCGGCGATCGTTCGCTGGCAGGCTGGAGATGTGATTTTTTTTTAACCCCTAACAGGTATATTAGACGCTGTTTTGATAACAGCGTCTAATATACCTGCTACCTGGTCCTCTGGTGGTCCCCTTTGTTTGGATCGACCACCAGAGGACACAGGTAGCTCAGTAATATGTTGCACCAAGCACCCCACTACACTACACCCCCGTCACTTATTAACCCCTTATTCACCCTTGATCACCCCTGATCACCACATATAGACTCCCTGATCACCCCCCTGTCATTGATCACCCCCCTGTAAAGTTCCATTTAGACGTCCGCATGATTTTTACGGATCCACTGATAGATGGTTCGGATCCGCAAAAAGCACACGGACATCTGAATGGAGCCTTACAGGGGCGTGATCAATGACTGTGGTGATCACCCCATATAGACTCCCTGATCACCCCCCTGTCATTGATTACCCCCCTGTCATTGATCACACCCCTGTAAAGCTCCATTCAGACGTCCGCATGATTTTTACGGATCCACTGATAGATGGATTGGATCCGCAAAACGCACACGGACGTCTGAATGGAGCCTTACAGGGGCGTGATCAATGACTGTGGTGATCACCCCATATAGACTCCCTGATCACCCCCCTGTCATTGATTACCCCCCTGTCATTGATCACACCCCTGTAAAGCTCCATTCAGACGTCCGCATGATTTTTACGGATCCACTGATAGATGGATCGGATCCGCAAAACGCACACGGACGTCTGAATGGAGCCTTACAGGGGCGTTATCAATGACTGTGGTGATCACCCCATATAGACTCCCTGATCACCCCCCTGTCATTGATCACCCCCCCTGTCATTGATCACCCCCCCTGTCAGGCTGCATTCAGATGTCCGTATGATTTTTACGGATCCACGGATACATAGATCGGATCTGCAAAACACATACTGACATCTGAATGGAGCCTTATAGGGGGGTGATCAATGACAGGGGGGTGATCACCCCATATAGACTCCCTGATCACCCCCCTGTCATTGATCACCCCCCTGTCATTGATCACCCCCCTGTAAGGCTCCATTCAGACATTTTTTTGGCCCAAGTTAGCGGAAATTATTATTTTTTTTCTTACAAAGTCTCATATTCCACTAACTTGTGTCAAAAAATAAAATCTCACATGAACTCACCATACCCCTCACGGAATCCAAATGCGTAATTTTTTTTTGACATTTATATTCCAGACTTCTTCTCACGCTTTAGGGCCCCTAGAATGCCAGGGCAGTATAAATACCCCACATGTGACCCCATTTCGGAAAGAAGACACCCCCAGGTATTCCGTGAGGGGCATATTGAGTCCATGAAAGATTGAAATTTTTGTCCCAAGTTAGCGGAAAGGGAGACTTTGTGAGAAAAAAATAAATAAAATCAATTTCCGCTAACTTGTGCCAAAAAAAAATAAATTTCTATGAACTCGCCATGCCCCTCATTGAATACCTTGGGGTGTCTTCTTTCCAAAATGGGGTCACATGTGGGGTATTTATACTGCCCTGGCATTCTAGGGGCCCTAAAGCATGAGAAGAAGTCTGGGATCCAAATGTCTAAAAATGCCCTCATAAAAGGAATATGGGCCCCTTTGCGCATCTAGGCTGCAAAAAAGTGTCACACATCTGGTATCTCCGTACTCAGGAGAAGTTGGGGAATGTGTTTTGGGGTGTCATTTTACATATACCCATGCTGGGTGAGAGAAATATCTTGGCAAAAGACAACTTTTCCCATTTTTTTATACAAAGTTGGCATTTGACCAAGATATTTATCTCACCCAGCATGGGTATATGTAAAATGACACCCCAAAACACATTCCCCAACTTCTCCTGAATACGGAGATACCACATGTGTGGCACTTTTTTGCAGCCTAGGTGGGCAAAGGGGCCCACATTCCAAAGAGCACCTTTCGGATTTCACAGGTCATTTACCTACTTACAACACATTAGGGCCCCTGGAAAATGCCAGGGCAGTATAACTACCCCACAAGTGACCCCATTTTGTAAAGAAGACACCCCAAGGTACTCCGTGAGGGGCATGGCAAGTTCCTAGAATTTTTTATTTTTTGTCACAAGTTAGTGGAAATGATGATTTTTTTTTATTTATTTTTTTCCTTACAAAGTCTCATATTCCACTAACTTGTGACAAAAAATAAAAACTTCCATGAACTCACTATGCCCATCAGCGAATACCTTGGGGTGTCTTCTTTCCAAAATGGGGTCACTTGTGGGGTAGTTATACTGCCCTGGCATTCTAGGGGCCCAAATGTGTGGTAAGGAGTTTGAAATCAAATTCTGTAAAAAATGACCAGTGAAATCCGAAAGGTGCTCTTTGGAATATGGGCCCCTTTGGCCACCTAGGCTGCAAAAAAGTGTCACACATGTGGTATCTCCGTATTCAGGAGAAGTTGGGGAATGTGTTTTGGGGTGTCATTTTACATATACCCATGCTGGGTGAGATAAATATCTTGGTCAAATGCCAACTTTGTATAAAAAAATGGGAAAAGTTGTCTTTTGCCAAGATATTTCTCTCACCCAGCATGGGTATATGTAAAATGACACCCCAAAACACATTCCCCAACTTCTCCTGAATACGGAGATACCACATGTGTGGCACTTTTTTGCAGCCTAGGTGGGCAAAGGGGCCCATATTCCAAAGAGCACCTTTCGGATTTCACTGGTCATGTTTTACAGAATTTGATTTCAAACTCCTTACCACACATTTGGGCCCCTAGAATGCCAGGGCAGTATAACTACCCCACAAGTGACCCCATTTTGGAAAGAAGACACCCCAAGGTATTCCATGAGGGGCATGGCGAGTTCCTAAAAATTTTTGTCACAAGTTAGTGGAAAATGATGATTTTTTTTTTTTTCTTACAAAGTCTCATATTCCACTAACTTGTGACAAAAAATAAAAACTTCCATGAACTCACTATGCCCATCAGCGAATACCTTGGGGTGTCTTCTTTCCAAATGGGGTCACTTGTGGGGTAGTTATACTGCCCTGGCATTCTAGGGGCCCAAATGTGTGGTAAGGAGTTTGAAATCAAATTCTGTAAAAAATGACCAGTGAAATCCGAAAGGTGCTCTTTGGAATATGGGCCCCTTTGCCCACCTAGGCTGCAAAAAAGTGTCACACATGTGGTATCTCCGTATTCAGGAGAAGTTGGGGAATGTGTTTTGGGGTGTCATTTTACATATACCCATGCTGGGTGAGAGAAATATCTTGGCAAAAGACAACTTTTCCCATTTTTTTATACAAAGTTGGCATTTGACCCAGATATTTATCTCACCCAGCATGGGTATATGTAAAATGACACCCCAAAACACATTCCCCAACTTCTCCTGAATACGGAGATACCACATGTGTGGCACTTTTTTGCAGCCTAGGTGGACAAAGGGGCCCATATTCCAAAGAGCACCTTTCGGATTTCACTGGTCATTTTTTACAGAATTTGATTTCAAACTCCTTACCACACATTTGGGCCCCTAGAATGCCAGGGCAGTATAACTACCCCACAAGTGACCCCATTTTGGAAAGAAGACACCCCAAGGTATTCGCTGATGGGCATAGTGAGTTCATGGAAGTTTTTATTTTTTGTCACAAGTTAGTGGAATGAGACTTTGTAAGAAAAAATAAAAAAAAATCATCATTTTCCGCTAACTTGTGACAAAAAATAAAAAGTTCTATGAACTCACTATGCCCATCAGCGAATACCTTAGGGTGTCTACTTTCCGAAATGGGGTCATTTGTGGGGTGTTTGTACTGTCTGGGCATTGTAGAACCTCAGGAAACATGACAGGTGCTCAGAAAGTCAGAGCTGCTTCAAAAAGCGGAAATTCACATTTTTGTACCATAGTTTGTAAACGCTATAACTTTTACCCAAACCATTTTTTTTTTACCCAAACATTTTTTTTTTATCAAAGACATGTAGAACAATAAATTTAGAGCAAAATTTATATATGGATGTCGTTTTTTTTTGCAAAATTTTACAACTGAAAGTGAAAAATGTCATTTTTTTGCAAAAAAAATCGTTAAATTTCGATTAATACCAAAAAAAGTAAAAATGTCAGCAGCAATGAAATACCACCAAATGAAAGCTCTATTAGTGAGAAGAAAAGGAGGTAAAATTCATTTGGGTGGTAAGTTGCATTACCGAGCAATAAACGGTGAAATAGTGTAGGTCAGAAGTGTAAAAAGTGGCCTGGTCTTTCAGGGTGTTTAAGCACTGGGGGCTGAGGTGGTTAACAAGTTCCACTTACCGAGCTCTGTTGGCTGCCAGAAGGCTGGGAAGATAATATCAAAATCAAATTAGAGGTTAAACATAGATACATTACTCTGATCATTATGTGATCTCTGCCAAATCCATACTCACACAATAACCATATATAAAAACTACATTTTAAGTATCCGTATATTTGTTTTGCATATGTTCAAAGGAGTTTAGGATTAGAAAAAGGGTCTGCTTTTTCACAACATGCTAGCTTTGTCTATGGGCTGCATCTGGTACTGAAACTGGGACCTATTTACTTGAATTGGGTTGAGCTGCCATATCAGACACAGCCTATGGATAAGAGTGGGATTTGTCTGGAAAGAGAAGCACAAAATTTTCGAGTCTTGGACATATTAATTTCATAATGACATAAGGATTAGGGTTGAGCGAACCCGAACTGTTAAGTTCAGGTTCGTACCAAACTTTAGGATTTTTGGACCCCGAACATTTCAGTAAAAGTTTGGGTTCGGCGCTTTTTGAAAGGCTGCAGAGCAGCCAATCAACAAGCGGTTAACTGTCTGACCTTAGAAGCCATCACAGCCATGCCTACTAATGGCATGGCTGTGATTGGCCAGAGCAGCATGTGACCCAGGCTCTATATAAGCTTGGGTCACGTAGCACTGCACGTCACTCTGCTGTTACAAGTGTAGAGGAGAGGATACTGCTGGACTTGTGATTTCAGGGAGAGAATAGGAGAGAATCTAACTCAGCGATCTACAGAGAAATAGTTGTGTGGGTGCAGGGCACAATCGTTTTACCCTGCCCTGAGCTCCTTGACCAAAAACTTTTATAATTCTGTTAGTTAGGTGGGCGGCAGTGGCGGCAGCCATTTTATGCAAGCTCAGTGCACCAGCACTGCATCTGAGCTTTTGGGACATTGCAAATCAAAATTTTTTGGGCAAACTACAACATCTGGATTAGTCAGTGTGCAATTTAAGCTAGAAATACACCCATCATTTTCTGGGGTTTTAAAAACACTATTTTCAGGCCTTGCAGCATCAGCACGTGTGAAATTACAGGCTTCTATACTGCTGTCAAATTCTGTTTTTAAACAAACACTCGTTTGGGCTAAAAAAAATTAGTTAGCAGCCTTTGATGCAGATGTCATTGTGAGATACACCCTTAATACATTTGGGTTAGATTCAGAGATTTGAAATACTGCCATTTGGTGCTCCAATATTGAATTCAGGCCTACACTGGTTCAGGCCCTGTGAGATACCACCTCTACATACAGGGGTTTGATTCAGGCATTTAAAAAACAGCCATTTGAAATACAGCCATTTTGGGCAAAGAAATATTTAATTCAGGCCTACACTGATTCAGGTCGTGTGAGATACACCCTCTACATACAGGGGTTTGATTCAGGCATTTGAAATACAGCCATTTGGTGCATCAATAATGAATTCAGGCCTACACTGGTTCAGGCCGTGTGAGATACACCCTCTACATACAGGGGTTTGATTCAGCCATTTGAAATACAGCCATTTGAAATACAGCCATTTTGGGCAAAGAAATATTTGATTCAGGTCGTGTGAGATACACCCTCTACATACAGGGGTTTGATTCAGGCATTTGAAATACAGCCATTTGGTGCACCAATAATGAATTCAGGCCTACACTGGTTCAGGCCGTGTGAGATACACCCTCTACATACAGGGGTTTGATTCAGGCATTTGAAATACAGCCATTTTGGGCAAATAAATATTTAATTCAGGCCTACATTGATTCAGGCCGTGTGAGATACACCCTCTACATACAGGGGTTTGATTCAGGCATTTGAAATACAGCCATTTGAAATATTGCCATTTTGGGCAAAGAAATATTTAATTCAGGCCTACACTGGTACAGACCGTGTGAGATATACCCTCTACATACAGGGGTTTGATTCAGGCATTTGAAATACAGCCATTTTGGGCAAAAAAAATATTTAATTGAGGCCTAGTCTGGTTCAGGCCGTGTGAGATACACCCTTTACATACTGTCGTTCTATTCTACTACTAATTAAACACCCATTTAGGGCAAGATCCTAAATTCGAAAAATATGAGGAGAGCGTCAAATAAGGGACGTGGCCCAGGTCGTGGTGCTGCTGGTGGAGCTCCTGTTGCAGGGAGAGGACGTGGTCGATCTGTGCCAGCTACACGCACAAGTGAAACCCCTTACTCAGGTGCGAGTAGGCGACAAAACCTGCAGCGGTATTTGGTCGGGCCTAATGCTGCTCTACGAATGGTGAGGCCTAAACAAGTACAGGCAATAGTAGATTGGGTTGCTGACAGTGGATCCAGTTTCTTCACATTGTCTCCCACCTAGTCTCCTGCTGAAGGACCACAGTTGGCACCTGCAGCCGATGTCCATCAGTCTTTCACCTCACCCCTTGCAAATCAGCAAAGCAGTCTGAGCCCCAAGTCATGCAGCAGTCTCTTCTGATTTTTGATGACTCTGTTAGCAAGGTTTCCCAGGGCCATCCACCTAGCCCTGCCCCAGAAGTGGAAGAGATTGAGTGCACCGATGCCCAACCACTTATTTTTCAAGATGAGTACATGGGAGGACCATCGCAGCACGTCTCGGATGATGACAAAACACAGGTGCTAACTGCTGGGGCTTTCGAAAGTGTGCAAACCGACAAGGAAGGCAGGGGTGAAGACTGGGTGGAAGATGATGTGGAGGACGAAGAGGTCCTTGACCCCACATGGAATCAAGGTCATGCAAGTGACCTATGTAGTTCGGAGGAAGAGGCGGTGGTTCCACAGAGCCACCAGCACAGCAGAAGAGGGAGCAGGGTGCAAAAGCAGAGCGGCCGTCCTCTAGACAGTACTCCTCCTACTGCCCACTGCAGCAAGGGACCGAGCACACCAAAGCCAGCTCCAAGGAGTTCCCTGGCGTGGCAGTTCTTCACACAATGTGCTGACGACAAGACACAAGTGGTTTGCACGCTGTGCAATTAGAGACTGAAGCGAGGCCATGAACGTTCTCAACCTGAGCACAACCTGCATGACCAGGCATTTAAGTGCAAAGCACGAGCTGCAGTGGAGTAGACACCTCAAAAACCAAGAAAGGTCTCTGGCTCCTCCTGCTTCCTCTTCTGCTACAGTCTCGGCATCTTCATCCACCTCTGGAGTGACAGTGCCACCTGCCCACCCCGCAAACAGAGGATCTGCCAGCAACACCAACACCTGGGTCACCAAGCATCTCCACAATGTCCCACAGAAGCGTTCAGGTCTCCATCTCCCAAACGCTGGAGAGGAAGAGGAAGTACCCCCCTACCCACCCGCGATCCCTAGCCCTGAATACCAGCATTTCTAAATTACTGGCTTTGAAATGCTCTCATTCCGTCTGGTGGAGACGGATAGTTTTAAAGGCCTTATGGCGGTGGCTGTCCCACAGTACGTCATGCCCAGCCACCACTACTTTTCAAGGTGAGCCATCCCTTCCCTGCACAACCAAGTAGGGGACAAAAATCAGGTGTGCACTAGGCAACGCCATCTGTGGCAAGGTGCACCTGACTACGGATACGTGGACCAGTAAGCACGGTCAGGGCCGTTATATCTCCATAATAGCACTCTGGGTAAATGCATTGGCGGCTGGGCCTGAGGTGGATAGCAGTTTGCCGCAAATCCTAACACACCGAGGATTGCAGGGCGCTTCAGTTTGCCTCCTGTTGCTTCCTCCTCCTACTCTGCTTCCTCATCCGGGCAGCATAACACCTTCACCACCAACTTCAGCACAGCCAGGGGCAAACAACAGAAGGCAGTTTTAAAGCTTATCTGTTTGGAGGACAAACCCCACACCGCGCAGGAGCTGTGGACGGGCATTGAACAACAAACCGATGAGTGGTTTGTGACAGTCAGCCTCAAGCCCGGCCTGGTTGTGTGCGATAATGGGCGAAATCTCATAGCAGCTCTGGGACTAGCCAGTTTGATGCACATCCCTTGCCTGGCGCATGTGCTGAATTTGGTGGTGCAGAGATTACTTAAAAAATTACCCCGATATGTCAGAGCTGCTGCATAAAGTGCGGGCCGTCTGTGCGCGATTTCGGCGTTCTCACCCTGCTGCTGCTCGCCTGTTAGCGCTGCAGCGTAACTTCGGCCTTCCCGCTCACCGCCTCATATTGTCACCGCCAGCTCTCTGAGAAGGTCTGACAGACGTTCTTCTGTATCTCTTGTATGATGTTCTTTGTTTTGGTTTCACTTTGTCATCTCTTTTCCTTCTCCCAGCTGTCACCTATTTACACTGATTGCCTCCCTTTATATTCCCTCCTATACTGCCTCACTTTGCGGTTTATACTACTTCCTGGATCGTATTCACTGCTGGAGGTTGCAACTGCTGATTCCTCAGATAAGTCTTTTCCCTTTATTTGTGTTTCTGTGCTGGCTTTATTCTAGGTGACCCTGACTCCCTCCGTATTAAGTGCAGGGAGCCGGTGGTCGTGTCCCCTCACTATTATAGGGTTTTCAGGTGTCACACAGTCGAGGTACGAGGGCATGCAATAGTCTATCATAAAGACCGTTGCATGGGCATAGCAGTCAGGGAGAGCTCTAAGAGTTTTATAGGGTTCACCCATATGTTCCTTAGTTGGGGATCAAGTCAGTCGGATGTTTATTTATAACTTCCAGTTTTGTGCAACACCATCCGTGACATTATAAACCGCCATTACCGTCTTAAGCATGGATCCGGTTTCAGCCTTGATTGACCGCATGCAGGGTCTTTCAATGGAGGTAGCAGAATCTCCGTAAGACTGTGTCTCATTTTCAGGTGACCGGTTCTGCTTGCGTTCATGGAGTTTGTTCCGAGCCTAAGATCTCGTTTCCGGATACGTTCTCCGGGGGGTAGTGAGAATTTTGTTCGCTTTAGAGAGGCTTGCAAACTCCATTTTCACCTACTTCCCCATTCCTCTGGTGATGAGGAGCAGAGGGGGGGGATCATCATCTCGCTGCTCAGGGATAACGCTCAGTCTTGGGCCTTTTCGCTGCCGGTGGGGGCACGGCCCCTCCGATCGGTGGATTAATTTTTTGTAGCCCTGGGGCAGATATATGATGACCCGGACCGTATTGCTCTGGTTGAATCTAAACTGCGTCATTTATGCCAGGGTAAACAGTCCGCAGAGATATATTGTTCAGAATTTCGGAGATGGGCAGCTGATACTGGTTGGAATGATGCTGCACTCCGAAGTCAATTTTGCCATGGTCTTTCGGAGGGATTGAAAGATGCATTTGCCTTTCATGAGAGACCTGCCTCGTTGGAGTCTGCCATGTCTCTAGCTGTTCGTATTGACAGGCGTCTTAGAGAGAGAGGAGAGACCACTCCTTCCTGTCATATTCAGTCCAAGGACAGTGGGGCGGTCTCCTTCAGTGCGCAGGGGCCTCAGTCTCTCTCAATCCCCTCTGAGGAGGAGGCCATGCAGCTGGGTTTGCTTGCCTCTGATAGTAGAGGATTCAGCTCTCAGAGGAGGCAAATAAATGGTTGGAGTGAGTTTTGCAGAGAGAATTGCCTCACGGCGTCTCTTTCAGAGGTTTCTACCAAGACTGTACCATCTTTTCTCTCTGAATTTTCGGATGTGTTTTCAGAGAGTGGTGTCCAGGAGCTGCCTCCTCACTGGGAGTACGATTGCCCTATTAATCTCATCCCAGGCGCCAAACTGCCAAAATCACGTTTATACAATCTCTCCCAACCTGAAAGAGTCGCTATGCGTACTTATATCTCTGAGAGCCTGAGAAAGGGACACATCCGACCCTCGAAGTCACCTGTTGCCGCTGTTTTTTTTTTTGTTAAGAAAAAATATGGTTCTTTAAGACCATGTCTGGATTTCAGGGAGCTGAACTGTATCACAATTCGTGACCCTTATCCGCTTCCTCTGATCCCGGACCTGTTTAAACCAGATTGTTGGGGCCAAGTTTTTTCTAAGTTGGATTTAAGAGGGGCATACAACCTAGTCAGGGTCAGGGACGAATGGAAGACGGCCTTCAATACCCCTGAGGGTCATTTCGAGAATTTGGTTATGCCCTTTGGTTTGATGAATGCTCCAGCCGTCTTCCAACATTTTGTGAACAGCATTTTTTATCATTTAATGGGGAAATTTGTACTGGTGTATCTAGATGACATTTAGATTTTTTCTCCTGATTTCAAAACTCATAGGGACCACCCACGTCAGGTCATAAAAAAGTATTGCAATACTCGATACCATGCGAAAAAAATAAAACAAAAAAGGTTCTATACTGGAAAAGAACTGATCAGTTTTATCCCCATGCATCCTGAATGGAGAGCAATCCGTTCAGGATGCATCAGGATGTCTTCAGTTCAGTCATTTTGACTGATCAGTAAAATATAAAACCGCAGCATGCTATGGTTTTATCTCCGATGAAAAAACTGAAGACTTCCCCGAATGCCCATAGGAATGTATTAGTGCCGGATACGGCATTTAAAATACCGGAATGCCGGATCCGTCCTTCTGGTCTGCGCATGCGCAGACCGGTAAAAATGTGTAAAAAGATACGGATCCGTCTGTCCGCATTACGCACAAGTGTGAAAGTAGCCTTAGGCCTCTTTCAGACGGGTATCACGTTTTGGCTCTGGATGCGTCCCGGGTGCATTGCGGCAACCCGCGCAGGTAGGTACGCAATTGCAGTCAGTTTTGACTGCGATTGCGTTCCGTTGTTCAGTTTTCATCGCGCAGGTGCAATGTGTTTTGCACGCACGTGATAAAAAACTGACTGTGGTACCCAGACTCGAACTTCTTCACTGAAGTTCAGGTTTGGGTTCAAGGTTGTGTAGATGTAATTATTTTCCCTCATAACATGGTTATAAGGGAAAATAATAGCACTCTTAAAACAGAATGCATAGTAAAATAGGGCTGGAGGGGTTAAAAAAATAAAAATAAGAATTAACTCACCTTAATCCACTTGTTCGCGCAGCCGGCATCTCTTCTGTCTTCATCTGTGAGGAAAAGGACCTGTGGTGACGTCACTGCGCTCATCACATGGTCCATCACATGATCCATCACCATGGTAATGGACCATGTGATGAGCTCACTGACATCACCACAGGTCCTTTGACAGGTCCTGAAGAAAGAACAGGAAACTGGCAGCTACGCGATCAATTGGAGGTGAGTTAATTTTTTTTAACCCTCAATGGCACTGCGCCACCAATGTTTATTATACTGGGGTGTTGGAGGGCACTGTGCCACCACTGTTTATTATACTGGGGTGTTGGGGGGGAGCTGTGGCCACTACACCAATGAAGATAACTTACCTGTTAATACAAATACAGGAGGAGGGTGTCGGCACCCGACCTCTATGACAGGGAGCTGCGATCCGCTGCAGTTAACCCCTCAGGTGCCGCACTGATCATAGCTCCCTGTCAGAGGCAGGATGTCAGCTATGCGATTCTGCTGCCAGCACCCGCCTCCTGTATTAAAAGTTAAAGACGACCTTATATGGGTTCATACTTTGTTAAGCAGCAGGCTACACAGAGCGGCGCCCAGAGATGTCCCAGCACTTACTATTATTCCTGGGCGCCGCTCCGTTCGCCCACTGTGCCCCATTACTGTCTCCTGCTCCATATGCTAATTACTATCGGAGCAATGGGGAGGAGACATCAGCTTCTCTAGTGGGTGTTCCTTCTTCCTGCGCTGCGATTGGACAGCGCTACAGCCAGGGAGAAGGAACGCCCACTAGAGAAGCTGATGTTTCTTCCCCATTGCTCAGAAAGTAATTAGCATATGGAGCAGGAGACAGTAATGGGGCACAGCGGGTGAACAGAGCGCACCCAGGAATAATAGTAAGTGCAGGGACATCTCTAGGCGCCGCTCTGTGTAGCCTCTACTTAACTAAGTCCGAACCATGAAAGTACAATCATTGATGGCGCAGTGCGCCCGCCCCTCTCTCCGTTCATTGGTGGCAGCAGCGGCACAGGGGGAGGAGACACTGCTTCCTTCTCCCCTGTGCTGCTGAGGGAACATAGATCGCGCTGAGAGCAGCGCTCTCATGTTCAGAGATACTAGACTGCGCAGCAGCGCAGGCCAGTATCGAAAAAATGGAAATCCTGGTATCATAGCGATACCGGGACAAAAGTATCGATTGGGTATCGAAATTTCGATTCCCGCAACAACCCTAGAATAAACAAAGGAAGAAGTGAACAGAAGGTCGAGTGTGAGCAACCTTTGACCGTGCACAGGTCTCACAAGCTGCTACGTAATCCTCAACATTCTTACGTAACCCGGGCCACCAGAACCTAAGGGAAATAAGATCAAAGGTGGACTTGCCACCAGATGTCCAGCAAGGACAGTATCGTGATGGTCCTTGAATAACTTGTATCCCAGTCCAGCAGGAACAAACAACCTCCCTGGGGACAAGAATCAGGAGCTCTCTCCTGGGCTCCCAACACCTCCATCTCCAACTCGGGTTACAGGTCAGAGACCACCACCCCATCAGCCAAAACTGAAGCAGGATCCTCTGAATCACTTTCCCAGGAAAACTACGAGACAATGCATCTGGCTTGACGTTTTTAACACCCGGGCGAAAAGTAACCACAAAATTGAACCTAGTAAAGAACAGTGATCATCTAACCTGTCTAGGATTCAGACGCTTGGCAGATTGCAGGTAAGCCAAATTCTTATGATCAGTATATACCATAACGGGATGAGACGCCCCCTCCAACCAGTGACACCATTCCTCAAAGGCCAGTTTGATGGCCAGCAATTCCCTATTTCCTACATCATAATTCCTCTCGGCGACCAAGAGCTTCTTGGAATAAAAAAAGCACACAGATGCCATTTGCCAGGAGATGAACCCTACGACAACACTGCTCCAACCCCCACCTCTGATGCATCCACCTCCACCATGAATAGCTGGGACACATCAGGCTGCATCGGAATGGGAGCAGACGCAAAACATTCCTTAATAGCTGAAAAGGCCTGCAATGCCTCATCCGACCAGACAGAGAAGTCGACGCCGTTCCTAGTCATATCGGTCAAAGGTTTTACAATGGTAGAGTAGTTCAAGATAAATTTTCTATAATAATTGGTAAATCCCCAAAAACGCATCAAAGCTTCTGATTCTCCGGTCGGTCCCATTCCTGAACCGCCCGGACCTTTTCGGGGTCCATACGAAAACCAGAGTCAGAAAGCAGATATCCTATAAACGGAAGCTCCTGAACAGAAAACACACATTTCTCCAATTTAGCATATAATTTATTCTCCCGAAGGATCGACAAAACCTGTCTCACGTGATCATGATGGGTCTTCAGATCAGGAGAGTAAATTAGTATGTCATCCAAGTAAATTACAATGAACCTTCCCACAAGATGATGGAAAATGTCATTGACAAATCGCTGAAAACACCGCTGGCGCGTTAGTTAACCCAAAAGGCATAACCTGATTCTCAAAATGACCCTTGTGCGTGTTGAAGGCCGTTTTCCACTCATCCCCCTCCTTGATTCTGATCAGATTGTAGGCCCCTCTTAAATCTAACTTGGAGAACACCTTGGCTCCAACAATTTGATCAAAAAAGTCAGAGATCAAGGGAAGGGGATACGGATCACAGACCGTAATGAGGTTCAATTCCGGAAATCCAACAAGGTCTAAGCGATCCATCCTTTTCCTTTACAAAGAATAAACCAACTGCGAACGGAGACTTAGATGGCCTAATATGACCCTTTGCCAAACTCTCGCAATATACTCCGCATGACCTCTCTTTCTGGTTGAGACAGATTGTATAGCCGAGACTTTGGCAACTTAGCCCCTGGGATGAGATTAACCGGACAATCATATTCACGATGAGGAGGCAACTCCTGAGCCCCACCCTCCGAAAAGACATCCGCAAAATCTGAGAGATACTAAGGAGAATCGTAGTAGACACACCTGAGATAGACGCACTAAGATAATTGTCCGAACAAAATTCACTCCAACCAATGATCTGCCTTGCCTGCAATCTATAGTTGGGTTATGTTTTATCAACCACGGTAAACCTAAGACCATAGGAGCGGGCAAGTCCTTCATGACAAAACAAGAAATTATCTCAACATGTGAATCACCCACCCTTAACTGAATACCATGAGCAATATGAGTGAGACTCCTTTGAGAAAGAGGAGAAAAAATAATTGCGAACACCGGAATCTCTCTTCTAAAGTGCAAGTACATAAGCCCAGATTTTGAAGAAAAAGTAATTCAATAAGGTTTACCCCAGCACCACAGTCAATGAATACTTCAAAATTTAATTTCCTGAGTCTTAGCGCCACCATAGCTGGAAGAAGAAAACGAGTATTGCAGGGAGATTGCATACCTGCTTGCTCCGACACCCCATTCACACTACCAAGAGTCAGGGATGTTTTTCTTTTTTCTTTATGTAAACCTCTTTGTGTTCTTTATCATCAACATGCGGTTTACAAAAGACAAGCATAAACAAAATGACCACTTTTCTCCACAGTAATAACATAGCTTATGCAACCTCCTAAAGTTCTTATTACCAGAACAGAAAGACACCTGACTCAGCTGCATAGGTTCCTCCCTTAACCCAGAATTACATGTCATATTACCCATGGGAACCGGTGAGCCGAAACCACTCCCAGAAGGGATCCCTCGCGCGGAAGGAACCTTACACCTCTCTCGAATGCGTCTATCTACCGTACTGCTAAAGACATAGCATTCTCCAACGTATCCGGATACTCATGAAAAGCTAGGGGCATCTTTCAATCTCTCAGACAACCCCTGACAAAACTGACTACGTAGCGCGGGGTCATTTGACTCAGACTCTGTAGCCCATCTCCTAAACTCAACGCAATACGCCTCTGCAGTATGTTTCTCCTTGTAATAAATTACGCAACTTAGATTCCACCATCGAGACCCGATCTGGGTCATCATAAATGAATCCCAAGGCCTTAAAAAATTCATCCACCAGCCGGAGAACCGGTCGGCAGAGAAAAGGCCCAGGACTGTGCTTCCCCTTTAAGCAGGGATATGATTATCCCTACTTTCTGATTCTCATCACCAGATGAAGACGGCCGCAGCCGAAAATAAAGCTTGCATGACTCTCTAAAGCAGATAAAGTCATCCACACCCCCTGCAAATCTATCAGGGAGAGCGACTCTAGGCTCCCCATAAATTTGACTTCCTCCTATCGCACCTGATGACAGAGCATTCTGACACTGTGCAACAGAATTATGCAAATCCGCAACATCTAGGGATAATCCCTGCATGCGATCAACTAACGCATGAATTGACTCCATCTCAAAGCAGCTGAGAAATGGCAGTCTAGGTATTGGCGGGTTATAATGTCACGCTGGGTAGGATACAAGATACAAAAACACACAGTAAACCACAAACAAGCGTCTAGGCCAGAAGCTGGGAATAAAGGTCACCTCCTGACAATTCAATACCAGCTCTCCCTGGACTTCTGTGCCCACGTTCAGACCCTAAAGGTGGGAATAAACGTGCCCCTGTGCCTAAGGTGTTGATTCCCTAAAGTCCCGTAAGATTGTGGAAAGGGGGGAAGAGGCAGCCATGCTTCCTCAGGACCGGAGGAGGCAGTGTCTCTCTAGCACCTAGACAGAACACAGAAAAGGAAGACAAAAACCAACTTCTCTTGTAGCTGAGGCTGAAACAGCAAATCCACCTTTCTTCAGAGCAAGATAGGAGCTATAACCCGCACAGGACACGGAAGGGGCAACTCACACAAACACCCCACCCAGTGCACCTGAAGGGAGGCGGATACAGCTCAACTCCAACCCAAAGCAAACAAAAAACTACACACAAGCTGCTTACCTGGAAGACCTCCGCACATCACCTGAGCAGGGCATAGACATAAACCATCCCCCAAGGTTGTCCATTACCTCTGGCATTGTTTGTACTAGCAATGGAACCTTTAACCAATTTAATTAAATCCAAGTATTACTGGTGGGCACATCGATACATTCTGAGTAAAAAGTTAATTTGTTTGCAGTTGACCTGTTGTTGACTCTTACTAAAACCATGGCCTCTCTCCCTACTCTATTCAACCTGCTCTATGACAGAACTTTGGGATTGTCAGGTCTTTTCATAAACTTTATTAAATACATGTATCCCAACTATTATTGATTGATTCCCCAAGTAAATTCTCACCTCTTTGCACCTCCTTCATGGACAGCTCTGTTTTGGAACACTGATCCCATAATCAGGGATATGAAATCTAAATCTATACCTACATTCTATTCCCTTCTATTATGGAGGGCAGTCGATTTTAAGTTTATATTACCATTTGATGTTTCTCCTTTTTTTCGAATCCATCTTTTCCTCCCGTAATAGATGTTTCACCTTGATTCGTGGTCGATAACTCAGTGTATGGTGCATGATTTTATTATTGAGAAAAAAATTGGTGACAATTTCTCAAATATGCTCTAAATATAAGCTTCCCTCAAGCATGGATTTCAGACTCCTACAAATATTCTCTTACTGAAGCACCAAGACTCAGTCTGTAGCAGTGGCTTCATATAATCCCCTTGAAAAGTTTATCATTCGAAAGAGTTGGCCAGACTTTAGATTTGTGTGGTCTATTGAATTATCCACCAGAAAATCAAGTATGAGGAGGACATTCACAGCTATCTTTGTCTAAATGGTATGCTTCCTGTGAAATCTTTAGTAAACCAGCTGGCAGATTACTTTGATTAGACCAGGGATGCCCAACCTGAGGCTCGCTGTTGCAATATTACAACTCCCAGCATGCCCAGACTGCCTACAGCTATCAGCCTACAGCAGGGCATGGTGGGAACTGTAGTTTTGCAACAGCTGGAGAGCCCCAGGTTGGCCATCCCTGGATTAGACATTCCTGGAGGTTTTATACAGGAGATATCTTGTACCTAATCTTCATCCCTTATCCTGCAGTGTCACCTATGTGATTTTGGGGTTGTTTCCACTATTGGCCCTAAGTACTTTCCTTGGTGTGTCTGTCCTGTCTGAAGTACGTTCTGGTCCTCGATCTGTTCTATAATATCAGATGCTCTAGCACCACAATTTATAAGCTGCCCACCAATTTGTCCTTTGGGCAACAAGAGGGTTGGTTTAAATCATGGGATTTAAACTAGTTCTATTTTTCTTGTTAGCGGCTCAGATACATATTGTGGCAAAATGGAAAAGTTTGAAGCTTTTTGTTTGGAGGTTATAGGGGTTGTCTCACTTCAGAAAATAGCATTTATCATCTAACGTTAAGGCAAGACACTTACTAATACCAATGTTTTGTGATTGTCCATATTGCCTCCTTTGCTGGCTTTTTCAATTGCATTATATACTGCTCGTTTCCAGGGGTTACGGCCAATATGGGAAAAAGCACCAGCCAATCGGGTGACCAGAACCTTGGGAGCGCGCATAGACACACATGCGCAGCAGCTTTCACCCCAGACACTGCATCTGCGCTGGAAACGAGCAGTGTATAATGCGATGGAAAAATCTATCAAGCCAACAAAGGAGGCAATATGGACAATCACAATACATTAGGAAGTGCCTTGTAATAACTTTCTCTACATGATAAATGCCATTTGCTGAAGTGACACAACCCCTTTTAGGGTACGGCCACACAGGTTTCTGCAATCATGATGGTCCTGTATACTTTCTCTCCTTGTATGATCCACTCCTAATTATGGCTTTAAAAACTGTATGCAGAAACCTGATGATGCTATTCACAGTCATTATAGCCTTTAGATGCCGTGATCAAGAGACCCAGTATATTAGAGCTGAAATTCTTATGTTGGCCAGCAGGTGGCAGGCCAACATAGGAAATCAGCAATTCACATATTACTATGCTGCTGTATGTAGTATGGTAATATCGAATTTAAAAAAATTAGTTAACATGGTAGCCTTCTAAAGTGGCTACAAAAACGTAAAAGAATAAAAAAAAAAAAAAAAAATATAAACAATATGGACATCACAGCGTCCAAAAAATGCCCATACTATTAAAATATTAAAATATTTTTCAAATGTGGAGAATGGAAAAACGTATCAAAATAGCCAAATCGCCATTTTTTTCACCTCTTCTATTACCCCCCAAAATGTAAAAAAAATCTGATCAAAAAGTCACACACACTCCAAAATGGAATTAATAAAAACTACAGATCATTCTGCAAAAAATGAGCCCCTGCACAGCTCAGTAAAAGTTATGGGGGTCAGAATATGTTGATGAAAAAAAAAAAGTTTTCTTTTCAAAGTTTTAATGAATTTTTATAGTATTTAGACATGTAAAACCTATACAAATGTGGTATTGTTGTAATTGTACTGACCCAGAGAATGAAGGGTACAGGTCAGTTTTGCCGCAAAGGGAACGCTGTAGGGACAAAACCCGTAAAAAGGTGGAGGAACTGTTTTTTTTTTCCAATTCCACCCCATTTGGAATTTTTTTCCCGCTTCCCACTACATTGTATGCCATATTAATGGTGATATTAGAAAGCACAACTTGTCCTGCAAAAAAACAAGCCCTTATATGGATATGTGAACGTAAAAATAAAAAATTTATGGGGAAGAAAAATGAAAACACAAAAAAAAAACAACTCTTGTATCCAAAGGGTTCATCTTCCCATATCAAACAATACTTCTGAAACTAAAACAAGTTATTCAACTAGAGATGTAGGGGGTCATTTATGTCCAGTCTTTTGTGGCGAATATCTGGCGCAGATTCTGTCGCATGCCATGGTGTGGAAAAATCTGCGCCTTCTTCCCCACTCACACCAGGTCTAAAAAAAAGGGTGTGACCTGAGCAGGGAAAGGGACAGGCCGGCAGGCACATCTCATTCATCATTTTCTACGCCTGGTTTAGGTGTAGAAAATAGTCTAAATGTAAGAAAGCAAGAAGCTGTCTTACTTTTAGAATCAGCGCTGAAGTTATATAGAGGCCTCCGCCGCCATCTATAGGGGTTAAGACCGGCGTCTAAAACTCCGGTCTTCATAAATGTGCCCCTTAGGCCTCTTTCACACGGGCGAGAGGTGAACGCATTGCACCCGCACTTAATCCGGACCCCTTCATTTCTATGGGGCTGTGCACATGAGCGGTGATTTCACGCATCACTTGTGCGTTGCGTGAAAATCGCAGCATGCTCTATTTTGTGCGTTTTTCACGCAACGCAGGCCCCATAGAAGTGAATGGGGCTGCGTGAAAATCGCAAGCAAGTGCGGATGTGGTGCGATTTTCACGCATGGTTGCTAGGAGATGATCAGGATGGAGACCCGATCATTATTATTTTCCCTTATAACATGGTTATAAGGGAAAATAATAGCATTCTTAATATAGAATGCATAGTACAATAGCGCTGGAGGGGTAAAAATTGGTGCCTCCACATTGATCTGTATACTTTATGATTTTTTTTTTTTTTTTGTGTGTGCAAATTGCTGCAATTATATTGTGACATCCTCTTCAGTGTTGAAATATGACAGGGGGCTTGTGGTACATACAGTCCTTACTGGAGCTTGACGTGGTCTTAATGTGATTTGTGTAGTTGCACCATGTCTCATGGAAATTATATCTGGTCCTTACTATTTATTTGTATTTTACATGTGATGTCATTTGGATTATAACAAACATGTGCTCATGGTTTTTGTTTTGTTTTTTATAAATTTTTGCAATATGTAGTATTTTTCATCTGTGTTATTGATTCTTTGGGTACACATGTGTAAGAAATACGGGTTTTGGAAATAATATTTGCATTATATTATATAGATTATGAGGGATTTGTGTAAATGAGAGACAGAGATGGGTAGGTGACTGTATGGTGTATATACTTCATTAGTATGTATCTAGCTCCTTTTGTCTGATTCTCACAGATAACGGTTTTAGAGTATCCTGTACCTCTTACATATGCTGATAGGTAGTGAACAAAATAAAACCCAAAATGTAATGTGTTATAAAATGGTAAAATAACTGGTTGACAAAGATTCTGTGGGCAGGTCCACAGACTCTTAGATAACCGTTATGGAACACTGACAAGGAGGGGGTTGATAGCTCTCAAGGGATAAAAAAATCCATAATTTGGACATTGAGGGAGGGAGGTGGAAGGAACTTGGGGGGAGCTGGAAGGACCTTGGGAGGGAGCTGGAAGGAACTTGGGAGGGAGCTGGAAGGAACTTGAGGGGAGCTGGAGAAGAAGAGGAGAGACAAGGAATGGAGGCCCATGTTTGGTAACTATAAACTGTAAGGAATTTAAATGTTAAGTTACCAACTTGAAAATAGCATACTGTCATATTGTATACTGGAATTTGTAAGTAACAGTAATTATTGTTGTGTGCATAAATCTCTGTATATGTAATATTTATTTCTTTTTGTTCCACTGTAACTCCATAGATACTTATATATAATAACTGTAATATCAATTTTTCACACTATTGTGTCTCATTTATTGCATCCAACCTTGGAATCAGATATTATAATAAAATATAATATATATATATATATATAAAAATATTATATATATATATATATATATATATATAATAATTTCTTACACCTGTGATTTATTTAGTAGGTAATGAGCCCTCTTCATATTGGTAGACTTAAATGACAAGAGGAGACGTTAAATTGCTGTAATCACAACAGAATTTTATTTATATGCTTTGGCTATAGAATAATTTGGTAAGGATGAAGAGACAGTAATTATCATCAGGTATACATAGCTATTGGAGTGTAAACCACAGGTCTATTGCTTATCTTCTCCTTGTCTAAGTGTATAAGAAGAATCCTGTCCCTGTCCTTGACTCTGTCCTCCTTGCTGGGTTCCACAACTTTGTTGCCCACTGCCCTGACTTCCCCCAGTCTGCTGGCCACTGCTCTGACCCTGTCTGATCCTGTCGGTTTCCACTACCCTGCTGACCACTGCTCTGATCCTGTGCTTGTTGGTTTCCACTACCCTGCTGACCACTGCTCTGATCCTGTCCTTGTTGGTTTCCACGCCCTGCTGACCTCCACTCTGATCCTGTCCTTGTTGAGATCCACTACCCTGCTGACCACCGCTCTGATCCTGTCCTTGTTGATTTCCACTGCCCTGCTGGCCACCGCTTTGATCTTGTTGTTTTCCGCTGCCATACTGGCGGCTGCTGCCAGTTTGCCCTTGGTTTCCACTGTCTTGTCCACTTCCCTGGCTCTGTTGACCACTGGTTGGGGTTTGGCTGCTTCCTTGGCTTACTGCAGTTGAGGGCTATAAAAAAAAAGACATACATTTTACACTCAAAGGCAACTGTTCATGAAGATTTTTCCTCTTTGTGTGTTGAAGAATATAATAAAGTACAGATCTACAAGTCAAACAGAACATGGCTTCAGTTCATACTAATAGTTTATAACCTGCAATACCGGTTTAACAAGTTCCACTTACCGAGCTCTGTTGGCTGCCAGAAGGCTGGGAAGATAATATCAAAATCAAATTAGAGGTTAAACATGGATACATTACTCTGAATATTATGTGATCTCTGCCAAATCCAGACTCACACAATAACCATACATAAAACTGTGTATTTTAAGTATCCGTATATTTGTATATTTTGCACATATTCAAAGGAGTTCAGAATTATAAAATCTGTCTGCTTTTATCACAACATGCTAGCTTGGTCTATGGGCTGTATCTGGTACCGAAACTTGGACCTATTTACTTGAATGAGGTTGAGCTGCCATATCAGACACAGCCTATGGATGAGTGTCTTTTTTCTGGAAAGAGGAGCAAAAATGTTTCCATATTGATTTCATAATGTCATGAGGATATTTGTATTCTTAATAGATCTGAAACATTTTCTATATACACAAAAGACCCATTACTCTCAAATATTGTTCACAAATCTGTCTAAATCTGTGTTAGTGAGCACTTCTCCTTTGCCGAGATAATCCATCCCACCTCACAGGTGTGGCATATCAAGGTGCTGATTAGACAGCATGAATATTGCACAATATTGAATAATTTCAGCTTTCCCACAATAAAAGGCCACTCCGAAATGTGCACAGTTTTGCCTTACTGGGAAGGGGGTCAGAAAACCAGTCAATATCTGGTGTGGTCACCATTTGCCTCACGCAGTGCAACACATCTCTGTCGCATAGAGTTGCTCAGGTTGTTGATTGTGACCTGTAGAATGTTGGTCCACTCCTCTTCAATAGCTGTGCGAAGTTGCAGAATATTGGCAGAAACTGGAACACAAATAGTGGCCACACCAGATACTGACTGGTTTTCTAACCCCCCCCCCCCCCCCCCCATTTCCCCAGTAAGGCAAAACTGTGCAGATTTCGGAGTGGCCTTTTATTGTGGGCAGTCTAAGGCACACCTGTGAGGTGGGATGGATTATTGTCACATCTGTGACAGGTGTTAGAAGGTCTGAAAGACTGGCTGCACATGTGATCTGATAGCCTCTATTGGTTTCACTTTGTCTGTGCGTTGCTGGTATGTCCACACCTCCTGTTCAGGTGTGGATCATGTGACCTTTACCTCTCCGTATTTAGTCTGACTTTACCCATCACTCCTTGCTCTGGATAGCTTCATTTGGTTTTGGAAGAGCTGGAGTGTGGTTCTTGTTGAAGTCCTGTTCATCCATCATCCTCAGAAGTCAAGTGTTCCGCTTGTTGTGTTTTGTATTCCCCCCCCTGGTTGTTTACTAGGCCTGAGTGAGTCACTGGTTCCTTCACCTGGAAAGGGACGGGTTGACTCTGCCCCGTCATTACCTTTAGGGCATCCGAGGGTCAACAGGGTTTTCTAGGTTCCTGTGTATGGGCATCTCTACCATCGAGAGGTGCCCATATGGATAGGAGTTAGGGCCAGGAGCAGGGTTTTATAGGTTGTGACCCTTTTCCTTCCCTAGCGGTGAGGCCTAGTGTCTTTCCCCTTTCTTTTTGTTGTCTTATTGGTGTTTCTCACCTACTACATCCATGACAATTATCTCGGCAAAGGAGAAGTGCTCACTAACACAGATTTAGACAGATTTGTGAACAATATTTGAGAGTAATGGGTCTTAAAGATCTGAAACATTTTCTGAGTTCAGCTCATGCAAAATGGGAGCAAAACCGAAAGTGTTGCGTTTATATTATTGGTCAGTGTATATAAAAGCAGATAATTGAAGATAAAAAGAAGATACTGGAGTCACTTTTGTTGGCGCTGCTGGGCACGATGTCGCAGGCGAGGTTTGTGATATCAAATACTTTTATTAATATCTATGCATTTCAAGGGCGTATAGCTCTCTTCATCAGGACAATATTATGGTCGGGATATTTTACCAGCAAGTAATTCTAAACTGTTGTGACTTCATCACAACATTTTCTGGTAAGCGCAAATTCATTATCTTACTAGAAGTTTTTTGCTACTGTACCACACATGAGCCGCTGCCTCCTCTCTCCCCTTTTCCGCTTTACATAAAAGCAAATAATGCTAGTCGGATTGTAACTTTATTTATATGAACTTGACCTTATACATGAGTTATATTTGTATTTTAAATTTAGATTTCTACAATTTGAAATATGTAGAGATTGTGCCAAATATTGTTACATATTATATACGGATTGTATGCCTACATGTAATAATTTAAGAGTATTAAACAGGAATCATGAGTGTACAGATTCTGAAAATACAGATATGTCCAAGGGTAGAATTCATTTATAGTGATGTCTGTAGGGATAGTTAGCTGGCTCTGCTAAAACCAGCGGTTCAGCCAGTTTTCATGTTGTGTATATACAATAACCCAGAACCGAAAACTTGCAAAACGGTTTATTGTTATTATATAATTTGCTGTAATCTAATGTTCTAATTTACTGCATTGTACAGTTGATATTTTTGTATGGATAGGTCAGGATTAACGATCCTAACTCAGCCCTTTTTAGGGGCTAGGAGATCCCTAGTCTCACTCCTTAGAAGATTAGGCTTAGAGAATAGCCTTCTCTGAGACATTTTCTCAGAGAATGCCATTACTACATAAAAGTACTCCAAAAGGAGAGAGGATTAGAGGTCCAGAATCTGGAAGGCCATGCACAGGAGTATGATTGTGCTTGTTTAAGGCTTTCAGAAACTTTACTGCTCTGAAAGTGGACATTGCTAATACATTCTTCCAAATTTTGACACGGCCTGACCAGCTGTATCTTAATCCTGTACCCCACCGTCTGGGAATTACAGGCAAGTTTTTGGAAGAACCTCAATCATTTCAAACATTTCAGTTCATGAACATATAATAAAACAGGCTTGTTTTTTTATAAGAAAAATTCTTATCTTATCTTCTTGGAGGGGTTTGATGCTGAAATTGAAAAAAAGAAGGTAAATATACTGCTTTGGTTCACTATTTATGCAAATGATACATTTTATTTGGATAAGAAGCCATCTATGAATCTGAGGACCTTACCTTCCATGGCTGTGGTTTGGGTTGTGTAGGATAAAAGCTGTTGAGAAATTAAAAAATAGTCATTAAAGTAGATTAAAGGATTTGGGACTTAGGAAGTGCAGGCGGTGCACGTGTCAAGGATTCGGTCCTTAGAATTTTTTAATACATTTCATGAACATCCCATTGGTTTCAGTGGGCACCGTGATTCATTTCTGCTGCAGGGAAAATTGTTAGGTTTAAAGGGAGCTCTACCCCCAAAAAAAAAAAAATATTTTTAATATTAAGCAGTGTATAGTGTAAGTGACGCCAAGTCCAGTTATGTAATGTTAATCTTCAAACTCACTTGCATTCCGACAAACCAACAATAAAATGCATTGAGGGATTGTGTGAGTGAGCAGAACAGTAGTTCTGAATGAATGATAGCTTTTGCAAAAGATTATGATTTGGGCCTTCCCATAGAGCTGGTAGAAGTTGATATAATACTTCCTTCATGGCAACTACAGAATTATGCAGTAAACCTTGGATTATATACCTGGACATCTGACAGAAACTAATCCACTGTAATAATTTAGTTTGTCATCACATATAAAGTGGGTGGTTGGCGTCACCTTCTGTCACTATATTTTTTAATAACTTGTTACTCAATTATGTTTTCATCTTCATGTCAGATTGCCGTAGTCTGGTTGAAAAGTCATTGCGATAATTAGCATTTACAAGCCGTCTTTCTATTTCTATAGCATATAGAGTAATAAAATAATAATCCCCTAGGGGTGAATGGTGCCCGTTCCTCATAAGGTCAGGTTGCAGTAACTGACATTTGCCGGCTGCACCTGTATTTGCATGGTTTAGGTTGCAAATACAGGTGTAGGCCACTGGCGAGTGGTAATCCAGGTGGTTATAGCAGCCTGGCTACACCATGCTTGGGCACCTTAAGCAAAGGAAAACTTACAACATGATCTCTTATTGATTATGGCTGGTTTTGGGGAACGTACTCAAAACAGAAATCTTTTATCCTAAACCCATTATCCAAATTGTACAATTATGCGAAATGATCTAAGAATGCAAGCTGTAGGAATCAGCCAATTTTCTCCATTAACAGAGTGTATATTGCTCAAGCAAGTAATTACTGAAATATATGTGAGAAGAGATTTTAGGGAAATAGGGAATTGCTGCTTATAGACTCCATACAGTCTGTGTGATGACTGCACGACTAAGGAACATGCTTGTGGTGGAGAGGAGGAACAGGGACATGGGAGTTCACACTAATCATCAGTGGGTCTCCCAGCCATTTAACATATATCTCCTGTGCATAGGTGAAGGCCCTATAACATGTCCCATAAATGGCTGAATGTCTGCTCTGATAAAGGCTTCCTAGTTTAGCAACTTATCCCTGAAACTCAAGAGTCCCCCTAGAAGTATAGTCCTTATGAATTTCCTGAATAGATTATCTGTTGGTCCAGAGGAGCACAAAGAAAGAGAAACTTCACAAGCAATGCCTTGCAGAAAAACTACTATGGATGATCTTGTAGTAGTAGTAGTAGAAGTCACCTACCTTGAGCAAGCAGCAGTAGACTCTGAGATACGACTATCCATCTCACTCTATTTATACTGGAAGTAAAGCTGGATCTAAACACTATGGAATCCAGCCCAACCAAGGTGTAGTCATCAAGACTTCATTGACATAAATATAATTTAGTAATACTCTTGATAACAATCATTTCAAATAATTACTATCATTATTTCAGATTCCTAGGAGGTCCTTTTTACATATTTATATGACCTTGTCCCAGGTAAACAGTGGAAATGGCATTTACTGAGGTCAGTAAGGGCAATTAAAATGCACATAGATTATTACTACCCAGAAGCATAACTTTACATTTATCCACATTAAATCTAATTTTCCATGTTGATGCCCAAACAATCAGTGTCCAAATCAGCTAGTAGTTTTTGGACATCTTCCATAGACTGCACAGTACCACATAGCTTGGGGTCATCTGCAAAAATAGAAACAGTGCTATCAATCCCATCCTTTATATCTTTAAAAAATAAGTTAATTAATAGGGGGCGCCACTGAATTTTGGGGTAAACCACTTATAACCCTTGACCATTCAGAATAGGAATCATTAACCACAGCTCTCTGGACACGGTTCTTCAGCCAGTTTTCCATCAAATTATACATTTTACTTTCTATAATAACTTAGACCTTATTTTGCCAATTAAACATCTATGAGGGACAGTATCAAAAGCCTTTGCAAAATCCAGAAACACTACATCCACAGCCACCCCTTTGTCCAGACTTCTACTCACCTCCTCATAAAAACACATCTGGTTAGTCTCACAACTTCTGTCCTTAGTAAACCCATGCTGGTTATCAAGTATGATATTATTAACAGTCACATACTCCTATATATAGTCCTTTATAAGTCCTTTAGACATGTTACCAACAATAGACATTTCCACTTGTGTATAATTTCTTATGGATGACCTACAGCCCTTTTTTATAATGGGGGGCACAGCAATAACTAAACTGAGTTCCTTAATAACTCTTGGGTGTAATCCATCTGGACCTGGAGTCTTGTTCACATTTACTTAACACATTTATTTAACTTAGCTTGCAATAGTTAACAAAAAATATACACATAAAAATTAAGAATAAACCCAATTAGAATAAACATAAAAGTTATAATCTTTAAGGAAATTTAGTATCATTGCATTTTACACATTTTTGGCTAAAAAACATTTTTTCATTTAGTCTTTATAAAAAATATCAAGTGTTTTTTTACTCTACAGCTTTCACAGTTACTTGGCACTGTACCAGTCCTTAGAAAGTCTCTAAGTCACAATCTCTCGTCCCTACACAGCAATAACTGAACCGAGTTCCTTAAGAAGTCTTAGGTGTAATTAATCTGGACATGGAGCTGTCACGCCCTGCCCGTGAGAGGCCTGAGAAGATCTGACAGACTTGCTACACGTGAGTCTATCTGACAGATTGTTCTGTTTCTCTTTGTTGTGGTTTTCGGCAGGATCCCACCTCCCACAGGTTCTGCTCATTAACTATTTAGTGGTGCTATTTATACCCGCCTCTCACTATAGCCCTTGTGGTTTATATTTGCTTCTGGAGTTCTCAACTGGTGTTTGGTGGATCTCCTGCTCCCCGTCCGTCTTAAGCTAAGTCCTATTCCTTCCCTTTTGTTGTGTGTTTTGGCTAGGCCTCAGGAAGACGCTGGTTCCTGCACCAAGCGCTAGGAACCGGTTGTCTTATCTCCAGCTCCCTAGCTGAGGGTTTGTTTCAGTTTCAGCAAGGATTAGGTACCAGCGCATGGGCACTTCCACCTTTAGGATTTGCTCATGTTGTAAGCAGTCAGGGAAAGGCTCAGGGATTGTCAGTAGGTGACCTTTTCCTGTTCCCTAGCTTTGGGGCCTAGCCTGGTGTTTTGTTGCTTTTGTTGTATTTGGTTTGCTTCCCTTCCCTCACCTACCGTGACAGGAGCCTTGTTCAAATTTACTTAACACATTTATTTAACAGCTTATATTTAGAGATGAGCGAATGGAATCAGACAAAGTGGAATTCGATCCAAATTTCAGGAAAAATTTGATTCGCAACTAATGCGAATTTCCTCACGCTTCATGGTAACGAATCACAATTTTTCCTAAAATGGCAGCTACATTGGCAACTACACATGTGAGGACATGGGCCAAGGAACTCTGGGAAGGCAGGCTGACCCATAATGCCATGCATGCCCTGTGATGTCACAGCCCTATAAATATGGCAGCCATTTTAGATTCTGCCATTTTCAAGCTTTGTGAGTGCAGGGAGAGACGTGAGAAGGCACTAGGGCTAGCAATTGGAAAAACCTCATTGTGAAAAAAAACCCTGAATAAACGATTTATAAGTGCAGGGAAAGAATAGGGAGGAATCATTTCACAGCATCTTAGTGTAGGGAGAGAAGTCAGAAGGCGCTAGGGACATTGATAGGAAAGTGATTTACAAGTGCAGGGAAAGATTATTTGGGGATCCAAATAGCCATTATACAGCTCTGTCATTCCAGCAATTTTTTCTTGGGGTGCAAGTGCTATGTTGAAAAGCCTTTAGTGGCTTATATCTTTTCAAACAAGAAAAATATATACAAAGTTCACTTCTGCAGTTATGTGTTTAAAGCGTACAGAAAGAAAAAATATACTTACTTCACTGGTGCAGTTATTTGTGGCAAAAGCGTTTAGTGGCCTATTTAACCACCTCCCGTCTGCCCATTAACTATAAACGTCCGGGAGGTGGATCTCTATTTCTGAAAGCACGTTTTAAAACGTTCTGCAGCTTTCCCCCCTGTGCTCCGCCCCTGTACATAGAAACTCCGTGACTAAGCTCCCTCCTGACAGCCAAGAACATGGAGCTTTACCCTGAGACCTTTTTTGCTGGTCTCCGGGCTTTTGATCACAAATGCATCTACCATCTCCCTCTTATTACTGCCAGTCAGAGAGGGAGATCGGTATTTAAACTAGGCATCGCGATTGTAATGTTAAACTGTAAGCCCTGGAGACTGATCAGCATGGTCTCCGGGGCATGTGAGCGCTGTAATTTCCAGTTACAGCGCTCTGAAATGCTTGTACCGTCTCCCTCTCTGTAGCGCTGGCAGGAGAGGGAGATCGGTACATTCACACCCACCAGCGGTTTACACTGGAGACAAATCAGCAGCATTGTCTCCAGAGCATGTGTTCTGAGCGCTGTAATTTCCAGTTACAGCGCTCAGAAAGGCTTGTACTGTCTCCCTCTCATTAGTGCTGGCAGGAGAGGGAGATCGGAACATTTACACTCCCCCAGCAGCTGTTTTCACTGGAGACCAATCAGCACGATCTCAGGACATGTGATGTCTGAGCGGGAGTGAGTGCAGGAGCTGTCAGGTCTCCAGAGACCTCGATCTGACTGAGGCTGTACAGCAAAGTATACTGCTGTACAGCCTCTCTGGGGGGTGCATTTCTCCTGTAATGGGGCTACTATGTCAGCCCCAGTTACAGGAGAAATCAACAGTGAAAAAAAAAAGGGAAGTTAAATGTCCCCCAGAGGTCTTGTATGACCTTATGGGGGACGCAAAGTGTAAAATAAAAAAAATAAAATGTAAAAAAAAATTAAAAATTAAGTTTTCACATGTAAAAAAATAAATAAATAAAAAATAGAAAAAATTAAAAAAAATACACATATTTGGTATTGCCGCGTCCGTGACGGTCGGCTCTATAAATATATCACATAATCGACCCAGTCCAATAAACACCATAAAAAATAAAAATAAATAACTGTCAAAAAAAAGCAATTTTTGTCACCTTACATCACAAAAAGTGCAACACCAAGTGATCAAAAACGTATGTCCCACAAAATGGTACCAATAAAACCGTCACCTCATCCCGCAAAAAATGAGCCCCTAAATAAGAAAATTTCTCAAAAAATAAAAAAAATATAGCTCTTAGAACATGGAGACACTAAAACATCATTTTTTTTGGTTTCAAAAAGGCTATTATTGGGTAAAACTTTAATAAATAAGAAAAAGTATACATATTAGGTATCGCCACGTCCGTAACAATCTGCTCTATAAAAATGTCACTTGACTGAACCCCTCAAGTGAACGCTGTAAAAATAAATAAATAAAAACTGTGCTAAAACAACAAATTTTTTGGTCACCTTGCCCCATAAAGTGTTATAATTAATGATCAAAAAATCATATGTACCCAAAAATAGTACCAATAAAACTGGCACCTTATCCCTAGTTTCCAAAATGGGGTCACTTTTTGGGAGTTTCTACTGTAAAGGTGCATCAGGGGGGCTTCAAATGGGACATGGCATCTAAAAGCCATGTGGAGTTCCTTTTCTTCTGCGCCCTGTCATGTGCCCATACAGCAGTTTATGACCACATGTGGGGTGTTTCTGTAAACCGCAGAATCTGGGTAATAAAATATTGAGTTTTGTTTGGCTGTTAACCATCGATGTGTTAAAGAAGAAATTGGATTAAAATGGAAAATCTTCCAAAAAAGTGAAATTTAAAAATTTTATCTCCATTTTCCTTTAATTCTTGTGGAACGCCTAAAGGGTTAACAAAGTTTGTAAAATCGGTTTCAAGTAACTCTTGAGGGGTGTAGTTTCTACAATGGGGTCATTTATGGGGGCATCCACTATGTAGGCCCCACAAAGTGACTTCATGAACTGGTCCTTAAAAAGTGGGTTTTGGCAATTTTCTTAAAAATGTGAAGAATTGCTTCTAAACTTCTAAGCCTTCTAACGTCCTAAAAAAATAAAATGACATTTCCAAAATGATGCCAACATAAAGGAATGGGGAATGTTAAGTAATAAATATATTATGAGGTATCACTTTCTGTTTTAAGAGCAGAGGAATTGAAATTTTGAAAATGCTAATTTTTCCAAATTTTTGGTAAATTTGGGATTTTTTCATAAATAAAGGTGAAATATATTGACTCAAATTTATGACTATCATGAAGTACAATGTGTCACGAGAAAACAATCTCTGAATGACTTGGATAAGTAAAGGCGTTCCAAAGTTATTACCACATAAAGTGAGATATGTCAGTTTTGCAAAATTAGGCCTGGTCAGGAAGGGGGCAGATGGCAAGTGGTTAAGTACAAAAAGAAAAATACATTCGCAGTTCACGTCAGCGGTTATATGTGTTGAAAGCATTTAGTGGCCTATTTCAGTACAAAAAGAAAATTCATTCTCAGTTCACGTCGGCGGTTATATGTTTTGAAAGCGTTTAGTGGCCTTTTTCAGTACAAAAAGAAAAATATATTCTCAGTTCACGTCAGCAGTTATATGTGTTGAAAGCATGGCTGGGAGTCAGCAGGGTGGCAGCAGTGGGAGGTTGGGAGTCAGTTGGGTGGACGTGCCCATGGTAGACCACCTGCTTCGCAGCAGCCTACCTGCCTGGGAATTAGTGGTGCAGGGGTTCACGGAAGTAGCGGCGGTAGCAGTCAGTCAGTGCAGCGGTTATGTGTTATTTAGTATTTTAGTACAAAAAGAAAAATATATTCTCAGTTCACTTTGGCAGTTATTTGTGTTGAAAGCGTTTAGTGGCCTATTTCAGTACAAAAAGAAAAATTCTATTCTCAGTTCACATTGGCGGTTATATGTCTTGAAAGCATGGCTGGGAGTCAGCAGGGTGGTGGCAGTGGGAGGTTGGGAGCCAAACGTGCCCCGGGTAAACCACCTGCTTCGCAGCAGCCTACCTGCCCGGAAAGTAGTGGTGCAGGGGTTCACGGAAGCATCAGTGGTAGCAGTCAGTGCGGACTGGGGAAAATCAACTACTGGGCGGTGTGGCAGTTTTTTGGTAAGCCGCCGGAGGAGGTTAACATGGCCATATGTAGAATATGTGGGCAGAAGGTGAAGTGTGGCCAGGGTGCCAATGTTGGCACCACAGCCCTGCGTCAACATATGCAGCGTCACCATATGTGGTATCCTGATGCTGCTGCTACTGCCATCTCCACACTATGTCACCTTGCCACTCTGTGGTATCCTGAGGCTGCTACTGACATCTCCACACTATGTCACCTTCTCGTGCTTCTGCCACCTCCATAATTTCTCGTTGTCGTTCTACTCTGGCTTCCTCATGCTGCTGACACCCCCACACTTTGTCTTCTTACCACTCAGTGGCCTCCTCATGCTGCTGCCATCTCGACAATCTCTCATCGTTCTGCTACTCTGTGGCCTACTCACGCTGCCGCCACCTCCAGACTCTGTTATTGTGCCACTCGGTAGCCTCCTCATACTGCTGCCAATCCAGACTTGGTCATTGTACAACTTGGTGGCCTCGTTATACTGCTGCTAACTCCAGACTCGGTCATTGTGCCACTCAGTGGCCTCCTGATGCTGCAGCCACCTTCAGACTTTGTCATTGTGCCATTCGGTAGCATTCTAATGCTGCTGCCACCTCCACAATCTCTCGTCGTCGTGCTACTCTGGCCTCCTCATGCTGCTGACACCTCCACACTTTGTCTTCATGCCACTCTGTGACCTCCTCATGCTGCTGCTACTTCCACAATCTCTCGTCGTCATGCTACTCTGTGGCCTCCTGATGCTGCCGCCACCTCCAGACTCTGTCATTAGGCCACTTATGGTCTCCTCATGCTGCTTCGACCTCACCACTAGTCATAGGTCTACTCTGTGGACTTATTATGCTGTTCCCATCCTCCCCACTTCATGACTTGGCCACTATTTTGCCTTTCGCTTGGCTGACATCATGATTTATTTGACCTTTCTTTTTATCTGTCAGAAGGAAGGAAAAATGAGACGCACAACGGATTCTGTCTGTGTAGCAGCTGTAAGGCCTGTATGGTCCCATCAGAATTCGTTTTTTTGTCATTGCATTTTACTAATTATTGGATAAAAAACAATTTTTAAAAAATATCAGCAGTTCTTTTTCCTACAGCTTTCACTTTCTCTACCACTAGAGACAATGACTCTCTGCCTTACACTGAATTCATCCAGGATCTACTCTGCCCCTTGATCTGTATCTCTTATCTCCTGACAGCTCATAAACACTCATTATAGTTAAATTGCAATTAAACCTGATAAGAATAAAAAAGTACGTATCCTATATGGTGATCGCGTAACAGAAAAAAACTTTAAAAGGGCTAAATCATATTTTCTGGTCACTTCTACCCCTACAAAATAAATGTCATGCATAACCCAAAATGGTATCAACAAAAACTGCAGATCACCTCTCAAAAAACAAGCCCTTTCTCCATAGATGGAAAAGTACATGTGAAAAAGGTATGTGTATCAGAATAGGAAGCAATGAAATTTTTTAAAATTTTTTTTATTTTTTTTAAAAGCATTAAAACATAACACAAACTATATAAATTTGATATTGCCTTAATCGGACTGACTAACCAATGAATGTCCCATTTATAATTTTTCCATCTTCCTAATACATTGTAATGAATCACTTTAATATTCCATACAAAGTATAATCCCTCATATGGCTAGGTGGAAGTATAAGCGCTATTTTGCCATCACAGCCCATGCTTAACCACACCATGGACACCACGACCAAAGCACATGATACACTCCAACCAACAACAACCCCATCATCCCCCAGTCAGTGTCCTAAGTACCCCAATGTCTCCCCCCTGGTTTGAGCTCATCCGCCTTGGAACACCTCCAAAATGCTAACCAACATTGGTGGATGTATTTCCCTGACCGAGACTCTCACTTGAGACTACTCATGAACCCCATCTGGGGATGGTACCACTTACTAGGCTAATGGAATGATTGCTTTACTCTAATTCCTAATCTCGTGCCTGGCCTTTTGTGGTCTGGAAGACCATGGCGTGTCTGTGTAGGACTGTGTCTCCCATGGCGCCCCCTCTGAATTTCCAAGTGAAGCAATGGATCTGGAGGTTGAGGAGTCCTGTGGGAACCCCTTTTGTCTTTTAATCCCAGTAACTACCCCAATCCATTAACAAAGTTTATATGCACCTTAAAATAGCAGAAATATACATTACAAACCGCAACAATAAAACTCAACATAACCTCGTTTTGTGCTGGAAAAAGGTTGGAATTTAAATTAAGTCCAATGAAAAATGGCCATGAAAAGCTGACAGTGTGCGTTCCTTTTTTTCACTAGTTTAAACTTTCCCAATACAGCCATCTGCAATTTAAAGAAAGCTGATCTCAGATCTATCCCCTAACCATCAGCCCCAGTCATAGGAATTGCCAGGGCTAACTGTTCTGAGGATCCCGGGACTTACCTGAGATAATGCCTATTAAAGTATAATTGAGCTCAGTCTCGACTGGCCCACAGGGGAACAGGGAAATCCCCCAGTGGGCCCCTGAGAAAGGTGAACCCCAAGGCCACCAGCACAAAATCTCAAATAACCTATATCAATAAAAACTGGGAGACAATCCAGTTTATTATTATACACACATCAGAAGGTTAAGATGGCCTCTAGGAATAGATGTGGGCCAGTATCCTCTCTTCCTTTGGACCCAGCTTTTGAAGTTGTTGCTGAAACCAACATAATTAATAATTTTTTAGCGTCTTGTTGCTGTCTGCCTCTGTGTGGGCAGGTAATATTTGCATGTCGCTGTACAGTGGGCCCCCAGAATGAATGAATTTTAGTGGCCCAGGCATCCTAGACCACACTGATTGAGGTACATCGTTATGTAGTTATACATAGTTATTCCAAAGTACGGTAATAATAAAGTGATAAAGTGATTATAAAGAAACATAAAGTTTAGAACTTAGAAGTAAAACAAGGGAAGATAGAAAAAAGTCAACCAAGGGATAGGGAAGTTGGTGTGAATTTTAAAAATCAAAGTGAGACCCAGATTTCTACACATTTTCATAAGCATTGTTGGCATTTACTTTTAACAATTCATCTAAACCCTTTTTAAAACTTCCCACTGTTCCTTCTGTGACCATGTTTGGAGGTAGAGTATTCCACAGATTCAAAGTTCTTACAGTAAAGAAGCCTTGACACCTCTGGAGTCTGAACTTTTTTTTTTCTCCAGGCGGTGCCTCCTGTCTTTTGTGGGATTTTTGCATAGAATTTATACATTTGTCATGTCTCCCCCCACCTTAGACATCTTTTCTCAAGACTAAATAAATTTTGTTTAGTTGCTCTGTTTTGTAGTTTTTTCCAGCTCTAGGGCATCTTTTCTATGGACTAGTGTCCAGAACATATTCCAGATAAGGCTGCACCAAAGCTTTGTAAAGTGGTAATATGACATTCCTGTCCCACGAGTCCAAGCCTCACTTAATACATGACAATATCCTGCTAGCCTTAGAAGCAGCTGATTGACATGGTATGCTGTTATTTAATCTATGATCTACAAGTACACCCAGATCCTGCTCTACCAGTGACTCTCCCAGTGTTACATCACCTAGGACATATGATGCATGGAGATTATTACTACTTTACATTTATCCATAGTGAACCACATTTGTCAAGTTGATTCCCAAATGCTTGTAGTTTTTGGACTGATTGGTGTCATCTGTAAAAATAGAAATGTTGCTATTAATTCCATCCTCAATATCATTAATAAATAAATTTAATAATAGGGGACCCAGCACTCAACCTTGGAGTACACCACTTATAACCTGGGACCATTCAGGATAGGAATCATTGACCACAGCTCTCTGGACACGGTCCTTCAGCCAGTTTTCAATCCAATTACAAACTATACTTTCTAAGCCTATAGACTTTATTTTAACTAGTAAATGTCTATGAGGGACAGTATCCAATGCCTTTGCAAGATCCAAAAACACTAAATCTACAGCCATCCCTACATCCAAGCTTCTACTTGCCTCATAAAAACAAATTTGGTTAGGCTCACAACTTCTGTCATTTTGTTTAAACTAGGGACTGGGAGGGTAATTACATTATAGGAGGGTAAGATAGAGACCTGGTGGGAGGTAATGAAACTGGTGAGGAATGGAAGGAGGGACTAGAAAAGTTCATAAGCAAAGGTGTAGAGTAAAAATATACAAAAACCTTTAATGGTATGTATACTAATGCTAGAATCCTGACTAATAAAACTGGTGAACTGGAATTAGTGATGTGTGAGGAGGACAATGACATAGTGGGAATAACTGAGACATGGCTGGATGATAGCTATAACATAGTGGGAATAACTGAGACATGGCTGGATGATAGCTATGACTGGCGGTTAACTTACAGGGTCACAGTCTGTTTAGAAAGGATAGTCAATATTGGAGTGGGGGAGGGGTCTGCCTTTATGTAAAGTCCGTCTAAGGGCTGTTTCACAGTTGCGTTGTGGTATTCCGATTTTGAGATCCAGCAAAGGATCTCAAAACCGGGCCAAAATGGTTCAATTTTACCCATTCATTGTTAATGAGTTTGAAACTGATCAGGATACATTCTGTTCCATTTCATTGCATTTTTTGATTGGACACAAAACCCCTGGTTTTGTGTCCAGTCTGTGAAATGGAACAAACCAGATCCGCAGCAAAATCAATGTAAGTCAAGGATGCTGGATCCTTTTTTCAGATCCCAAAAAACTGGATCCGTCAGCCATTGACTTACAATGATTTTAGTGCCAAAGCCGGTTCGGTTTCATTGTAACACAACTGCATCCTAACGGAAAGGATGCACCTGGATTTGTTGACATCAAATGGAAACGTTCTGGTCCGTTTTGAGATCCTCTGCCAGATCTCAAAACCAGAAACCATAACACAAGTGTTAAACAAGCCTAAAGCCCACAGTCTGGGAAGATATAAGCGAGGGACATGAATATGTGGATTTACTGTGGGTAGAAATACATGGAGGCAAAAACAATAATAAAGTACTGATAGGAGTTTATTATGATATAGAGGGTTAGTGTCTGCACCGATAGGAAACAGTGTTGTGGCCACTGAGGAAGAAGCACTGTGCTTTGAAACGCGTCTGTTACCCTGCAGCATCGCCACCCTACAGATCGCAAACACAGCATTTGAAAATAGGATTAAAAAGACACTCATCGATCTTTTCAAAGAACGCATCATTTCGAAGATTCGCATCAATTGGAAGACTTGCATCGATACCCGCGCTTTTTTTCAAACTCCAAGCCGCCGCTCCCGCCCACGTGGGACGCCACATCATGGGCAGGTAGAGCAAGGCCGGAGAATAACACAGCAGCAGAACGGGTAACGTAATACCGATAGGGTGCCTCTACATTGAGCACACCTGTCTATGTTCCTCCCCCCCCCCCTTTTTTTTTGTTTGCAACTTATTAAATATATCGACAAACCTAACCCGTATCGACACAAAGCTACGTACAGGACACAAATGACATATCAAGGACTTTAAGGAACATTATATGCGAACTCTGTCCTAACACATTAAGTGGACCGAAGATATTGTTCTCCATCAATTTATATTTTAGATTTTTTCTATATTCGATTTTTTTTTATATAGTCTCCGAATTTCTATATTGTTAGAAATTTTCATTTCTTAATTTTTTTTTCATTTTTTAGCATATATCTTTATAATTTTAATTTAAAAAAAAACATTTTTTTAATAGCTACAATTATGGTGTGATCATTATATACCACTGCGAGAACACAAACCACACCTATACCACCAACCCCTCAATAATTCCACAAACCACACATATTTAACCCAGATACCGAGTGCTTCCCACATCTATATCTTGCAGGAGTTTATTATAAGCCACCAAATATAACAGAGTCAAAATAGACAAGGTGGCAAATCATAATGAGGTTGTTATTATGGGGGACTTCAACTATCCAGATTTAGACCTAAAAACTAAAACCTGTATATCTCATAAAGGAAACAGGTTCTTGGCAATAACCAAAGACAATTACCTTTCCCAAGTAGTTCAGGATCTGACTAGAGGGACGGCCATACTGGACTTAGTATTAACCAATAGACCTGACAGAACAACAGATGTGCAGGTTGGGGGAAGATTGGGAAATAGGGACCATAAAATAATAACCTTCCAAAAGAGTGTTTCTTCAGGAGGAACTAAAATACCAAACTTCCAAAAAGCTAAATTTGATCAGCTAAGAGAGGACATTGGCCTAACTAACTGGGACAAAGTCCTCAAAAATAAAAGTACAGCCACATAATGGGATATTTTTAAAAGCATCCTAAACTCTAATTGTGAGAGGTACATACCTTATGGGAATAAAAGGTTAAGGAACAAGAAAAAAACTATGTGGATAGAAATGTCAAGGAAGCAAAACATGACAAAAAGAAAGCATTTAAATCACTAAAACAGAGGGTAGTGAGAAAGCACTGAAAAGCAATAAGGAAAAAAAAAATAGAATATATAAAAGACAAATAAAAGCAAACAAGCTGGAGATGGAGATTCATTGCCAAAGAGAGTAAAACTAACCCTAAAAATGTTCCTAAATTATATAAATGGTAAAAAGTTTAAACTTGAAAGCATGATGAGGCAGGAGTTGTAGAGGGCTATGAGGAGAAAGTGAATTAATTATCTTTTTTCTCCAGATGACATGCATGTAGTAGTAAATTCACCATTAATAGTGGCCTGTCTGACCCAAGAAGAAGTACAGTAGTATCTTAAAAAGATCAAAATAGACAAATCATGGGATCCAGTTGGAATACACCCGGCCTGGGGCTGCCGTGCACCTTGCTGGTGTGCTGGATACCTGTGTGTGGTGTTGTTTGTACGGAGTCCTGTTTGGTGTGTGGGCTCCTGTACGTATATGCACGGGTTCCAGTCGTGGTGGCAGCGGCAGGTAAATGTCTTGTCTGGTGTTCTTACCTGCCGACTCTGTTGCTGTATTCAGTCTTTCACGTTTCCCTGCAGCTAGGCCATTTGAGACTCCTGTTCCTCCGTGTCTGGGAGAACAGGTTGTCTTTCCCCTGCTCCTATGTGAGGGATTCTCTGGGCGACTCAGGGCCAAAGGTATCCAGGGTATGAGCCGTCCTACCATCAAGGTCCACTCATACGGTTAGGAGTTAGGACGAGGATTAGGGACACAATAGGAGGTTACATGCTCCCTGATTCCGGCATCCTGGCCTAGCTGCTTCCCCTTTATATCTGACATTGTATGGTGGGGGGTTTCCCCCACTCCCCACCTTGACTATATGATGTCAAGGTGGATTTGCATGCTGGTGGGTTAGCGAGATTTTGTGTTTTCTCACTGTATGGTGCTGAGGTAGGTTGTAGGAAGGTACACAGATAAGCATGCCAAGATCGCACAACACTGAAGTTTGGACCCAAAATCTCCATGAATTGGGTAATTTACATACTGGTATACAGAATTTTTAAGTGACCCATATTTGGTACCATTCCAGGTATTACTTTAATTGCCCTCCTATAAACCCTCTCAAGTTCTGATAATGTGTTTCTTGTGCACAGGAGCCCAGATTGGACAATACTCCATGTGCAAATAGTGATTTGTAAAGTGGTAGAACTATGTTCTTATCATGTGCATCTATGCCCCTTTGATGCACCCCATGATCGTATTAGCCTTGGTAGCAGCTGCTTGACACTGGTTGCTACAGATAAAAGGGGTTGGTCCCACCCACACCTATCTCTAGAATGGAGCCAGCTCATGAGGAGAAATGATGGACCGGACAGGCTGTGGTAATGGACACTGCATGCAAGTGCTGCTGCCCATTAGCCGCACCTCCATCCTCCTCCTCTCTGTACTTCATGTCTCCTCATGAACTCCATTCCTACAGAGATTCAGCTGAAGATCTTATCAGCTGTATTCAGGATTATAATCCCTGACAAGTACAGCAGAGAGAAGAATAAGGCAGTTCTTTTGCTCAGTGTTGTGAAGTAACTTGTCCTGCTGTGTGATTAGGGCAGGTTTTGTGTATACTAATAGGATAGTGGCCATTTTATTTCTCCTAATGATTGCTCCCTAGACAAAACAAGCCATTATAACGAATGAAAGCTGCAAGCATACATATGTGGCATCAATGAAAACGTTGAATACTTTTTTAGGTTAATCATAGAATTTATAAGATTGCTATTTTTAGAAGATTGAATCAATATGAACTGACACGGTGGAACCTTACCCTTTAAAGGCCATGTAGAGCTGACGTGGGGGAAGAGGGGGGGGGGGGGCAGGGGGCAAACTGGGAAGTTGCCCAGGGCCCCCAACGTCTAAGCCTCCTGCTTTAGTGCTCCTTTTCAGGTGGAAGCGACGGGCGGACAGCTGAACAGCCTCACTTTAAACTGCAGTGTCCTGGCCAGCTATTTAAACATGAGAGAGCTGCGACTAGGGCAGTGTTCCCTCTAAACTGTGCAGGTTAGAGGGCCTGGCTGCATTGTGCTGAAATTGACAGTACCTGTATTTTTTTTCTTTTTTACCCATTGCAGTAATTTTATCAGCTTCAATGCTTTTTTATCAGCTGCTGACTGATGAAGTGGAAGAACAGAGCACAGTGGGTGCCCGCATCTCAGCTGCTTAGGAGTCCATGCTTTGAATCCATATATGGCTTGGGAGTCCCTGCTCTATGTCCAAATATAAAGTCAGTACTTCTGGGAGTCCCTGCTCTAACTCCATACAGTCAGGTCCATAAATATTGGGACATCTACACAATTCTAAAATTTTTGGCTCTATGCACCACCGCAATGATTTGAAATGAAACGAACAAGATGTGCTTTAACTGCAGACTGTCAGCTTTAATTTGAGGGTATTTACATCCAAATCAGGTGAACGTGCAGGAATTACAGCAGTTTCATATGTGCCTCCCACTTGTTAAGGAACAAAAATAATGGACAGAATAATAATCATAAATCAAACTTTGACTTTTTAATACTTGGTTGCAAATCCTTTGCAGTTAATTACAGCCTGAAGTCTGGAACACATAGACATCACCAGACGCTGGGTTTCATCCCTGGTGATGCTCTGCCAGGCCTCTACTGCAACTGTCTTCAGTTCCTGCTTGTTCTTGGGGCATTTTCCCTTCAGTTTTGTCTTCAGCAAGTGAAATGCAAGCTCAATCGGATTCAGGTCCGGTGATTGACTTGGCCATTGCATAACATTCCACTTCTTTCCCTTAAAAAAATCTTTGGTTGCTTTTGCAGTAGGCTTTGGGTCATTGTCCATCTGCACTGTGAAGCACCGTCCAATGAGTTCTGAAGCATTTGGCTGAATATGAGCAGATAATATTGCCTGAAACACTTCAGAATTCATCCTGCTTTGTCAGCAGTCACATCATCAATAAATACAAGAGAACCAGTTCCATTGGCAGCCATACATGCCCACACCATGAAACTACCACCACCATGCTTCACTGATGAAGAGGTATGCTTAGGATCATGAGCAGTTCCCTTTCTTCTCCATACTCTTCTCTTCCCATCACTCTGGTACAAGTTGATCTTGATCTCATCTGTCCATAGAATGTTGTTCCAGAACTGTGAAGGCTTTTTTAGATGTCGTTTGGCAAACTCTAATCTGGCCTTTCTGTTTTTGAAGGGCTCACCAATGGTTTACATCTTTGGTGAACCCTCTGTATTCACTCTGGTGAAGTCTTCTCTTAATTGTTGACTGACACACATACACCTACCTCCTGGAGAGTGTTCTTAATCTGGCCAACTGTTGTGAAGGGTGTTTTCTTCACCAGGGAAAGAATTCTTCGTCATCCACCACAGTTTTTTCTGTGGTCTTCCAGGTCTTTTGGTGTTGCTGAGCTCACTGTGCGTTCCTTCTTTTAAGGATGTTCCAAACAGCTGTTTTGGTCACACCTAATGTTTTTGCTATCTCTCTGATGGGTTTGTTTGTTTTTTAAGCCTAATGATGGCTTGCTTCACTGATAGTGACAGCTCTTTGGATCTCATCTTGAGAGTTGACACAACAGATCCAAATGCAAATAGCACACTGGAAAAACGCTGGACCTTTTATCTGCTAATTGTACTTGGGATAATGAGGGAATAACACACACCTGGCCATGGAACAGCTGAGAAGCCAATTGTCCCATTACTTTTGGTTCCTTAACAAGTGGGGAGCACATATGCAAACTGTTGTAATTCCTACATCGTTCACCTGATTTGGATATAAATACCCTCAAATTAAAGCTGACAGTCTCAGTTAAAGAGCACATCTTGTTCGTTTCATTTCAAATCCATTGTGGTGGTGTATAGAGCCAAAAATGTTAGAATTGTTTGATGTCCCAATATTTATGGATCTGACTGGTATATGGCTGTGAAGATGAAGATTGGGGATACCCTGTGTATTTAAGTTTTATTTAGTATCTATTTTTGAAGTGTTTCAGAGGCAAGAGCCTTAACCACTGAGCTATAAGCTCAATGTTAAACTTATGCAGCTATATTATGGTTAAAATCATCAGCAGTAGTTTTCTGTATTCATATACAGAAAAAGTATAATTTTATATTTTTTAGTAATTGAAAAAAAAAATGGCACAAAATAAATTTGGAATTACAAAAAAAAAACATGAACTTATACTTCTGATAATATATGGGAAATTACTACTGAGGTTTTTAGCCAAAATATATCTGCAGTAGTCAGTGCTCTATATTCCTCAGGACGCAGCATCAGGATGTTCTGTGAAGAGCGTGAATCTATTGCTGCCTCCTGCTTCTCTTACACACTGCTGCGCTAGATAAAAGCTAGAATGGATTTTCAGAAGAAGGTTTGTGATGTCACTTGTCACATGCTCCTCAATGTAACATAACCAAATGTGTATGGGACAGAGCTTTCTTTCTGCACGGACTGCTGGAGCTTGTGGAGGTAATTTCGGAGAGAGGGTTATATACCTGCAAGCGGCCATGTGAGGGAGGCTAGTGGTCTGCTGTGCAGCCCTGTGGTACATGCTGTATGACGACCCGCTCAATCGCTATAGCTTTTTGTGAGGGAGGAAGAACTCACTCCTGTGAGGAGGGGGCATGTGGCATATTCTGAGGGCCATGATGCATAACTGTGTGTGGTGACTTTATGGCTTAAATCTTTGAGGAAGGGGGGATTTGTGTGCTCTGGCCATGAGGTGCAATCTGTGTGAGAGCCTTATGGGTTATAAATCTGTGAGGAGGGCCAGAATCGACAGAATATGACTGTGCTGTTGGTACAATATTACAAGATTTGGGGCACCACTTTTGATTTTGCCCAGGCCACATTTTGTCTAAAACCAGCCCTGAGCCCATGTACACCTTTGGTGGTGTTTTTTATTTATTTTTTATTACATTTGTACTAATTTTGAGCTAAAATTATTTTTTCAATTGGTCTTTATTAGAAATCATGAGCCGTCTTCCTTGCAAAGCTTTGTTTTATCTATCAGCAGGATCTGTAGTTTCTCTCTGCTCCGTTAGGCAGGGAGCTGACGGGCTCCTTATCTCTGATTTCTGACCTTATAAACACTCATTAAAGCTCATTTCTTATTTTACTGAATGTGGCTTAAATAAGTGTTTATGACCTTTTAGTAATAGAGTGTACTTTTACACCAACAGATTATCTCACCAATTTCTGTCCAATCAGACTAATAGTTGGTGTCAGTGTTGGACTGGGTGCCTAGGGCCCACCAGTAAAATGTATTTTAGGGGCCCACGTACGGATACATTTAAATATTACCTGCTCACACAGCAAGATGCTACCAGATGATTGAATATAGACAGGGCCCGCTACCATAAGGCAGACCAAGCGGCTGCCTTAGGGCGCACCCTGCGCAGAGAAGGGGAGGGCGGAAAAATGAATCTTTTTTTTTCTTTAAAATCGCTTACTTGTGAGTTGCGCTGCTGCCCGCCCCAGCCTGTGTGCACCGTGAGGGCCCGGCAGCATGGCAACACGGTCACGGGGTCAGGACAGGGGGTGTGAGTGGCGAGGGCGGCAGCAGGGACTGGAGCTGACTGTCTGAGTCTGACTCACACACAACCAGATTGCCGTAGCAACAGGACAGGTGGGTAGGTGATCACTGATGAGCGCACTAGCGCCAGAGTGCACGGCATAAATGTGTTTTAAAAAAATGATTACACAAACAATCATAAATGGGGGGGGGGTGATGTTGACCATGACATGATGGGAGGGACATTATCTGTAGTCTGTGACATGGGGATGGGGCCGGAAGATGTGCACTGGGGGGGGGAGAAATGTGACACAATAGGGGGTAATGATGTGATCATGATGTGACACGAAAGGGGGTGATGTGACATGGTTTGGAGGGGGAGAAATGTGACAAGGTGGCGGAGAAATGTAACATGGAGGGCTGATGTGACATGGGGGGCATGGGGCTGACATGGGGGGCATGGGGGATTAACATTGGGGGTCTGATTGCAGGTCTGACCTGAGGTGTAATGGAAAATATTTTTTTCTTATTATCCTCCTCTAAAACCTAGGTGCGTCTTAAAGGGCGAAAATACGGTCCTCAAACAAGCAATTGTCTGAAGTAGAGAGAAGATACCAGGACCACACAGAGGAGAACCGGCTGCTGCACACGGGACCAAGGCCAGGTGAGCCTTGGGGAGGGGGGGGGATGTCTGAATATAGGGGGTCCCTGGCAGCAACTTTGAGAAGGTTAGATCCTGAGGAAAATAGGGGATACTGGTAGCTTTCCTCCATACCTAGAAGTCATCTCAGCTCTGATTGTCTATAATAATAATTTGTTTTTAAAGGCTTAAACCATGACCAAGATTGAGACTCTAGCTCAATTGTAACCTTATAAAGAGCCCACAACTTACAGGCCAAAATGCTAGCTCAAAACAGTATTGTCCTTTTCTCCTTAATATAGTAGCGTAAGTAAAATAACTTAGTACCACCACACTGGTCTGTATACAGAGTTTTTTTGGTGTGCAAATTGCTAGGATTATATTGCGACATCCCTTTCAGTGTGAAAATATGAGGGGGGGGGTTTGTACAACATACAGTCTTACTGAGCTTGACATGATGTGTGGTTGCACCATGTGTGAATGGAGGTATATCTGGTCCTTACTATTCATTTGTATTTTACATGTGATGTCATTTGGATTATAATAAACATGTGCTCATATTTTTAGAATTTGTGATAATTTGATAATTTGCAGTATTTTTCCATCGTGTTAAGCTACATGCACAAGGACCGTATTCGTTTTGTGGCCGCAATTGCGATACGGCAAAAAAAAACGGATGACATCTGTATGCCATCCTTTTTTTTTTTTTTTTGCAGATCCATTGTAACAATGCCTAAAACGGAGAAGAATAGGACATATTCTATTTTTTTTTTTTGCGGGCTACGGAACGACATACTGATGCAAATGGGTCTGCATCCTATCCGCAAAAAAAAACTAAAAACGGAACGGGACACGGGAACAAACAACGTTCGTGTGCATGTAGCCTTATTGATCCTTTGGGTACATCAGTGATTGATTTAGTAAGTAATAAGACCTTGGTTGACTTAAATAAGAAGAGGAAACTTCAATTGCTGAAATCACAACATCATTTTATTATATACTTTGGGCCAAGATTTAGTAAGGATAAAAGGGACAGTATTTATCATCAGGTATACATAGATATTGAGTGCAAACCACAGGTCTATTGCTTATCTTTTCCTTCCTAAAGTTATAAGAAGAATCCTTGTCCACGTCCTTGACTCTGTCCTCCTTGCTGTGTTCCACAACTTTGTTGCCCACTGCCCTGACTTCCCCCAGTCAGCTGGCCACTGCTCTGACCCTGTCCTTGTTGGTATCCACAACCCTGGCTGGCCACTGCTTGGATCTTGTTGTTTTCCGATGCCATACTGGAGCTGCTGCCAGTTTGCCCTTGGTATCCACTGTCTTGTCCACTTCCCTGCTCTGTGACCACTGGTTGGGGGTTGGCTGCTTCCTTGGCTTACTACAGTTGAGGTCTATAAAAAAAACAGACATACATTTTACACTCAAAGGCAACTGTTCATGAAGATTTTCCTCTCCAGTGTGTTGAAGAATATAATAAAGTACAGATCTACAAGTCAAACAGAACATGGCTTCAGTTCATACTATTTTTAGAACATGCAATACCGGTTTAACCACCTCCGGACCGCTGTACGCACAGACGCGTCCTGGAGGTGGTTGATTCATTCCGAGTGGACGCGCCGGCGCGTCCTCTCGCGATGGCCGAGATTTCCTGTGAACGCGCGCACACAGGCGCGCGGCGCTCACAGGAACGAAGGTAAGAGAGTGGATCTCCAGCCTGCCAGCGGCGATCGTTCGCTGGCAGGCTGGAGATGTGTTTTTTTTTTAACCCCTAACAGGTATATTAGACGCTGTTTTTGATAACAGCGTCTAATATACCTGCTACCTGGTCCTCTGGTGGTCCCCTTTGTTTGGATCGACCACCAGAGGACACAGGTAGCTCAGTAATATGTTGCACCAAGCACCCCACTACACTACACCCCCGTCACTTATTAACCCCTTATTCACCCTTGATCACCCCTGCTCACCACATATAGACTCCTGATCACCCCCCTGTCATTGATCACCCCCCTGTAAAGTTCCATTTAGACGTCCGCATGATTTTTACGGATCCACTGATAGATGGTTCGGATCCGCAAAAAGCACACGGACATCTGAATGGAGCCTTACAGGGGCGTGATCAATGACTGTGGTGATCACCCCATATAGACTCCCTGATCACCCCCCTGTCATTGATTACCCCCCTGTCATTGATCACACCCCTGTAAAGCTCCATTCAGACGTCCGCATGATTTTTACGGATCCACTGATAGATGGATTGGATCCGCAAAACGCACACGACGTCTGAATGGAGCCTTACAGGGGCGTGATCAATGACTGTGGTGATCACCCCATATAGACTCCCTGATCACCCCCCTGTCATTGATTACCCCCCTGTCATTGATCACACCCCTGTAAAGCTCCATTCAGACGTCCGCATGATTTTTACGGATCCACTGATAGATGGATCGGATCCGCAAAACGCACACGGACGACTGAATGGAGCCTTACAGGGGCGTGATCAATGACTGTGGTGATCACCCCATATAGACTCCCTGATCACCCCCCTGTCATTGATCACCCCCCCTGTCATTGATCACCCCCCCTGTCAGGCCTGCATTCAGATGTCCGTATGATTTTTACGGATCCACGGATACATAGATCGGATCTGCAAAACACATACTGACATCTGAATGGAGCCTTATAGGGGGTGATCATGACAGGGGGGTGATCACCCCATATAGACTCCCTGATCACCCCCCTGTCATTGATCACCCCCCTGTCATTGATCACCCCCTGTAAGGCTCCATTCAGACATTTTTTTGGCCCAAGTTAGCGGAAATTATTATTTTTTTTCTTACAAAGTCTCATATTCCACTAACTTGTGTCAAAAAATAAAATCTCACATGAACTCACCATACCCCTCACGAATCCAAATGCGTAATTTTTTTTTGACATTTATATCCAGACTTCTTCTCACGCTTTTAGGGCCCCTAGAATGCCAGGGCAGTATAAATACCCCACATGTGACCCCATTTCGGAAAGAAGACACCCCCAGGTATTCCGTGAGGGGCATATTGAGTCCATGAAAGATTGAAATTTTTGTCCCAAGTTAGCGGAAAGGGAGACTTTGTGAGAAAAAAATAAATAAAATCAATTTCCGCTAACTTGTGCCAAAAAAAATAATTAATTTCTATGAACTCGCCATGCCCCTCATTGAATACCTTGGGGTGTCTTCTTTCCAAAATGGGGTCACATGTGGGGTATTTATACTGCCCTGGCATTCTAGGGGCCCTAAAGCATGAGAAGAAGTCTGGGATCCAATGTCTAAAAATGCCCTCATAAAAGGAATATGGGCCCCTTTGCGCATCTAGGCTGCAAAAAAGTTCACACATCTGGTATCTCCGTACTCAGGAGAAGTTGGGGAATGTGTTTTGGGGTGTCATTTTACATATACCCATGCTGGGTGAGAGAAATATCTTGGCAAAAGACAACTTTTCCCATTTTTTTATACAAAGTTGGCATTTGACCAAGATATTTATCTCACCCAGCATGGGTATATGTAAAATGACACCCCAAAACACATTCCCCAACTTCTCCTGAATACGGAGATACCACATGTGTGGCACTTTTTGCAGCCTAGGTGGGCAAAGGGGCCCACATTCCAAAGAGCACCTTTCGGATTTCACAGGTCATTTACCTACTTACAACACATTAGGGCCCCTGGAAAATGCCAGGGCAGTATAACTACCCCACAAGTGACCCCATTTTGTAAAGAAGACAACCCCAAGGTACTCCGTGAGGGGCATGGCAAGTTCCTAGAATTTTTTATTTTTTGTCACAAGTTAGTGGAAAATGATGATTTTTTTTATTTATTTTTTTCCTTACAAAGTCTCATATTCCACTAACTTGTGACAAAAAATAAAAAACTTCCATGAACTCACTATGCCCATCAGCGAATACCTTGGGGTGTCTTCTTTCCAAAATGGGGTCACTTGTGGGGTAGTTATACTGCCCTGGCATTCTAGGGGCCCAAATGTGTGGTAAGGAGTTTGAAATCAAATTCTGTAAAAAATGACCAGTGAAATCCGAAAGGTGCTCTTTGGAATATGGGCCCCTTTGCCCACCTAGGCTGCAAAAAAGTGTCACACATGTGGTATCTCCGTATTCAGGAGAAGTTGGGGAATGTGTTTTGGGGTGTCATTTTACATATACCCATGCTGGGTGAGATAAATATCTTGGTCAAATGCCAACTTTGTATAAAAAAATGGGAAAAGTTGTCTTTTGCCAAGATATTTCTCTCACCCAGCATGGGTATATGTAAAATGACACCCCAAAACACATTCCCCAACTTCTCCTGAATACGGAGATACCACATGTGTGGCACTTTTTGCAGCCTAGGTGGGCAAAGGGGCCCATATTCCAAAGAGCACCTTTCGGATTTCACTGGTCATGTTTTACAGAATTTGATTTCAAACTCCTTACCACACATTTGGGCCCCTAGAATGCCAGGGCAGTATAACACCCCACAAGTGACCCCATTTTGGAAAGAAGACACCCCAAGGTATTCCATGAGGGGCATGGCGAGTTCCTAAAAATTTTTGTCACAAGTTAGTGGAAAATGATGATTTTTTTTTTTTCTTACAAAGTCTCATATTCCACTAACTTGTGACAAAAAATAAAAACTTCCATGAACTCACTATGCCCATCAGCGAATACCTTGGGGTGTCTTCTTTCCAAAATGGGGTCACTTGTGGGGTAGTTATACTGCCCTGGCATTCTAGGGGCCCAAATGTGTGGTAAGGAGTTTGAAATCAAATTCTGTAAAAAATGACCAGTGAAATCCGAAAGGTGCTCTTTGGAATATGGGCCCCTTTGCCCACCTAGGCTGCAAAAAAGTGTCACACATGTGGTATCTCCGTATTCAGAGAAGTTGGGGAATGTGTTTTGGGGTGTCATTTTACATATACCCATGCTGGGTGAGAGAAATATCTTGGCAAAAGACAACTTTTCCCCATTTTTTTATACAAAGTTGGCATTTGACCCAGATATTTATCTCACCCAGCATGGGTATATGTAAAATGACACCCCAAAACACATTCCCCAACTTCTCCTGAATACGGAGATACCACATGTGTGGCACTTTTTTGCAGCCTAGGTGGACAAAGGGGCCCATATTCCAAAGAGCACCTTTCGGATTTCACTGGTCATTTTTTACAGAATTTGATTTCAAACTCCTTACCACACATTTGGGCCCCTAGAATGCCAGGGCAGTATAACTACCCCACAAGTGACCCCATTTTGGAAAGAAGACACCCCAAGGTATTCGCTGATGGGCATAGTGAGTTCATGGAAGTTTTTATTTTTTGTCACAAGTTAGTGGAATGAGACTTTGTAAGAAAAAATAAAAAAAAATCATCATTTTCCGCTAACTTGTGACAAAAAATAAAAAGTTCTATGAACTCACTATGCCCATCAGCGAATACCTTAGGGTGTCTACTTTCCGAAATGGGTCATTTGTGGGGTGTTTGTACTGTCTGGGCATTGTAGAACCTCAGGAAACATGACAGGTGCTCAGAAAGTCAGAGCTGCTTCAAAAAGCGGAAATTCACATTTTTGTACCATAGTTTGTAAACGCTATAACTTTTACCCAAACCATTTTTTTTTTACCCAAACATTTTTTTTTTATCAAAGACATGTAGAACAATAAATTTAGAGCAAAATTTATATATGGATGTCGTTTTTTTTGCAAAATTTTACAACTGAAAGTGAAAAATGTCATTTTTTTGCAAAAAAAATCGTTAAATTTCGATTAATACCAAAAAAAGTAAAAATGTCAGCAGCAATGAAATACCACCAAATGAAAGCTCTATTAGTGAGAAGAAAAGGAGGTAAAATTCATTTGGGTGGTAAGTTGCATTACCGAGCAATAAACGGTGAAAATAGTGTAGGTCAGAAGTGTAAAAAGTGGCCTGGTCTTTCAGGGTGTTTAAGCACTGGGGGCTGAGGTGGTTAACAAGTTCCACTTACCGAGCTCTGTTGGCTGCCAGAAGGCTGGGAAGATAATATCAAAATCAAATTAGAGGTTAAACATAGATACATTACTCTGATCATTATGTGATCTCTGCCAAATCCATACTCACACAATAACCATATATAAAAACTACATTTTAAGTATCCGTATATTTGTTTTGCATATGTTCAAAGGAGTTTAGGATTAGAAAAAGGGTCTGCTTTTTCACAACATGCTAGCTTTGTCTATGGGCTGCATCTGGTACTGAAACTGGGACCTATTTACTTGAATTGGGTTGAGCTGCCATATCAGACACAGCCTATGGATAAGAGTGGGATTTGTCTGGAAAGAGAAGCACAAAATTTTCGAGTCTTGGACATATTAATTTCATAATGACATAAGGATTAGGGGTTGAGCGAACCCGAACTGTTAAGTTCAGGTTCGTACCAAACTTTAGGATTTTTGGACCCCGAACATTTCAGTAAAAGTTTGGGTTCGGCGCTTTTGAAAGGCTGCAGAGCAGCCAATCAACAAGCGGTTAACTGTCTGACCTTAGAAGCCATCACAGCCATGCCTACTAATGGCATGGCTGTGATTGGCCAGAGCAGCATGTGACCCAGGCTCTATATAAGCTTGGGTCACGTAGCACTGCACGTCACTCTGCTGTTACAAGTGTAGAGGAGAGGATACTGCTGGACTTGTGATTTCAGGGAGAGAATAGGAGAGAATCTAACTCAGCGATCTACAGAGAAATAGTTGTGTGGGTGCAGGGCACAATCGTTTACCCTGCCCTGAGCTCCTTGACCAAAAACTTTTATAATTCTGTTAGTTAGGTGGGCGGCAGTGGCGGCAGCCATTTTATGCAAGCTCAGTGCACCAGCACTGCATCTGAGCTTTTGGGACATTGCAAATCAAAATTTTTTGGGCAAACTACAACATCTGGATTAGTCAGTGTGCAATTTAAGCTAGAAATACACCCATCATTTTCTGGGGTTTTAAAAACACTATTTTCAGGCCTTGCAGCATCAGCACGTGTGAAATTACAGGCTTCTATACTGCTGTCAAATTCTGTTTTTAAACAAACACTCGTTTGGGCTAAAAAAAATTAGTTAGCAGCCTTTGATGCAGATGTCATTGTGAGATACACCCTTAATACATTTGGGTTAGATTCAGAGATTTGAAATACTGCCATTTGGTGCTCCAATATTGAATTCAGGCCTACACTGGTTCAGGCCCTGTGAGATACCACCTCTACATACAGGGGTTTGATTCAGGCATTTAAAAAACAGCCATTTGAAATACAGCCATTTTGGGCAAAGAAATATTTAATTCAGGCCTACACTGATTCAGGTCGTGTGAGATACACCCTCTACATACAGGGGTTTGATTCAGGCATTTGAAATACAGCCATTTGGTGCATCAATAATGAATTCAGGCCTACACTGGTTCAGGCCGTGTGAGATACACCCTCTACATACAGGGGTTTGATTCAGCCATTTGAAATACAGCCATTTGAAATACAGCCATTTTGGGCAAAGAAATATTGATTCAGGTCGTGTGGTGTGAGATACACCCTCTACATACAGGGGTTTGATTCAGGCATTTGAAATACAGCCATTTGGTGCACCAATAATGAATTCAGGCCTACACTGGTTCAGGCCGTGTGAGATACACCCTCTACATACAGGGGTTTGATTCAGGCATTTGAAATACAGCCATTTTGGGCAAATAAATATTTAATTCAGGCCTACATTGATTCAGGCCGTGTGAGATACACCCTCTACATACAGGGGTTTGATTCAGGCATTTGAAATACAGCCATTTGAAATATTGCCATTTTGGGCAAAGAAATATTTAATTCAGGCCTACACTGGTACAGACCGTGTGAGATATACCCTCTACATACAGGGGTTTGATTCAGGCATTTGAAATACAGCATTTTGGCAAAAAAAATATTTAATTGAGGCCTAGTCTGTTCAGGCCGTGTGGATACACCCTTTACATACTGTCGTTCTATTCTACTACTAATTAAACACCCATTTAGGGCAAGATCCTAATTCGAAAAATATGAGGAGAGCGTCAAATAAGGGACGTGGCCCAGGTCGTGGTGCTGCTGGTGAGCTCCTGTTGCAGGGAGAGGACGTGGTCGATCTGTGCCAGCTACACGCACAAGTGAAACCCCTTACTCAGGTGCGAGTAGGCGACAAAACCTGCAGCGGTATTTGGTCGGGCCTAATGCTGCTCTACGAATGGTGAGGCCTAAACAAGTACAGGCAATAGTAGATGGGTTGCTGACAGTGGATCCAGTTTCTTCACATTGTCTCCCACCTAGTCTCCTGCTGAAGGACCACAGTTGGCACCTGCAGCCGATGTCCATCAGTCTTTTCACCTCACCCCTTGCAAATCAGCAAAGCAGTCTGAGCCCCAAGTCATGCAGCAGTCTCTTCTGATTTTTGATGACTCTGTTAGCAAGGTTTCCCAGGGCCATCCACCTAGCCCTGCCCCAGAAGTGGAAGAGATTGAGTGCACCCGATGCCCAACCACTTATTTTTCAAGATGAGTACATGGGAGGACCATCGCAGCACGTCTCGGATGATGACAAAACACAGGTGCTAACTGCTGGGGCTTTCGAAAGTGTGCAAACCGACAAGGAAGGCAGGGGTGAAGACTGGGTGGAAGATGATGTGGAGGACGAAGAGGTCCTTGACCCCACATGGAATCAAGGTCATGCAAGTGACCTATGTAGTTCGGAGGAAGAGGCGGTGGTTCCACAGAGCCACCAGCACAGCAGAAGAGGGAGCAGGGTGCAAAAGCAGAGCGGCCGTCCTCTAGACAGTACTCCTCCTACTGCCCACTGCAGCAAGGGACCGAGCACACCAAAGCCAGCTCCAAGGAGTTCCCTGGCGTGGCAGTTCTTCACACAATGTGCTGACGACAAGACACAAGTGGTTTGCACGCTGTGCAATTAGAGACTGAAGCGAGGCAATGAACGTTCTCAACCTGAGCACAACCTGCATGACCAGGCATTTAAGTGCAAAGCACGAGCTGCAGTGGAGTAGACACCTCAAAAACCAAGAAAGGTCTCTGGCTCCTCCTGCTTCCTCTTCTGCTACAGTCTCGGCATCTTCATCCACCTCTGGAGTGACAGTGCCACCTGCCACCCCGCAAACAGAGGATCTGCCAGCAACACCAACACCTGGGTCACCAAGCATCTCCACAATGTCCCACAGAAGCGTTCAGGTCTCCATCTCCCAAACGCTGGAGAGGAAGAGGAAGTACCCCCCCTACCCACCCGCGATCCCTAGCCCTGAATACCAGCATTTCTAAATTACTGGCCTTTGAAATGCTCTCATTCCGTCTGGTGGAGACGGATAGTTTTAAAGGCCTTATGGCGGTGGCTGTCCCACAGTACGTCATGCCCAGCCACCACTACTTTTCAAGGTGAGCCATCCCTTCCCTGCACAACCAAGTAGGGGACAAAAATCAGGTGTGCACTAGGCAACGCCATCTGTGGCAAGGTGCACCTGACTACGGATACGTGGACCAGTAAGCACGGTCAGGGCCGTTATATCTCCATAATAGCACTCTGGGTAAATGCATTGGCGGCTGGGCCTGAGGTGGATAGCAGTTTGCCGCAAATCCTAACACCACCGAGGATTGCAGGGCGCTTCAGTTTGCCTCCTGTTGCTTCCTCCTCCTACTCTGCTTCCTCATCCGGGCAGCATAACACCTTCACCACCAACTTCAGCACAGCCAGGGGTAAACGACAGCAGGCAGTTTAAAGCTTATCTGTTTGGGGGACAAACCCCACACCATGCAGGAGCTGTGGATGGGCCTTGAACAACAAACCGATGAGTGGTTTGTGACAGTCAGCCTCAAGCCCGGCCTGGTTGTGTGCGATAATGGGCGAAATCTCATAGCAGCTCTGGGACTAGCCAGTTTGATGCACATCCCTTGCCTGGCGCATGTGCTGAATTTGGTGGTGCAGAGATTACTTAAAAAATTACCCCGATATGTCAGAGCTGCTGCATAAAGTGCGGGCCGTCTGTGCGCGATTTCGGCGTTCTCACCCTGCTGCTGCTCGCCTGTTAGCGCTGCAGCGTAACTTCGGCCTTCCCGCTCACCGCCTCATATTGTCACCGCCAGCTCTCTGAGAAGGTCTGACAGACGTTCTTCTGTATCTCTTGTATGATGTTCTTTGTTTTGGTTTCACTTTGTCATCTCTTTTCCTTCTCCCAGCTGTCACCTATTTACACTGATTGCCTCCCTTTATATTCCCTCCTATACTGCCTCACTTTGCGGTTTATACTACTTCCTGGATCGTATTCACTGCTGGAGGTTGCAACTGCTGATTCCTCAGATAAGTCTTTTCCCTTTATTTGTGTTTCTGTGCTGGCTTTATTCTAGGTGACCCTGACTCCCTCCGTATTAAGTGCAGGGAGCCGGTGGTCGTGTCCCCTCACTATTATAGGGTTTTCAGGTGTCACACAGTCGAGGTACGAGGGCATGCAATAGTCTATCATAAAGACCGTTGCATGGGCATAGCAGTCAGGGAGAGCTCTAAGAGTTTTATAGGGTTCACCCATATGTTCCTTAGTTGGGGATCAAGTCAGTCGGATGTTTATTTATAACTTCCAGTTTTGTGCAACACCATCCGTGACATTATAAACCGCCATTACCGTCTTAAGCATGGATCCGGTTTCAGCCTTGATTGACCGCATGCAGGGTCTTTCAATGGAGGTAGCAGATCTCCGTAAGACTGTGTCTCATTTTCAGGTGACCGGTTCTGCTTGCGTTCATGGAGTTTGTTCCGAGCCTAAGATCTCGTTTCCGGATACGTTCTCCCGGGGGTAGTGAGAATTTTGTTCGCTTTAGAGAGGCTTGCAAACTCCATTTTCACCTACTTCCCCATTCCTCTGGTGATGAGGAGCAGAGGGGGGGGATCATCATCTCGCTGCTCAGGGATAACACTCAGTCTTGGGCCTTTTCGCTGCCGGTGGGGGCACGGCCCCTCCGATCGGTGGATTAATTTTTTGTAGCCCTGGGGCAGATATATGATGACCCGGACCGTATTGCTCTGGTTGAATCTAAACTGCGTCATTTATGCCAGGGTAAACAGTCCGCAGAGATATATTGTTCAGAATTTCGGAGATGGGCAGCTGATACTGGTTGGAATGATGCTGCACTCCGAAGTCAATTTTGCCATGGTCTTTCGGAGGGATTGAAAGATGCATTTGCCTTTCATGAGAGACCTGCCTCGTTGGAGTCTGCCATGTCTCTAGCTGTTCGTATTGACAGGCGTCTTAGAGAGAGAGGAGAGACCACTCCTTCCTGTCATATTCAGTCCAAGGACAGTGGGGCGGTCTCCTTCAGTGCGCAGGGGCCTCAGTCTCTCTCAATCCCCTCTGAGGAGGAGGCCATGCAGCTGGGTTTGCTTGCCTCTGATAGTAGAGGATTCAGCTCTCAGAGGAGGCAAATAAATGGTTGGAGTGAGTTTTGCAGAGAGAATTGCCTCACGGCGTCTCTTTCAGAGGTTTCTACCAAGACTGTACCATCTTTTCTCTCTGAATTTTCGGATGTGTTTTCAGAGAGTGGTGTCCAGGAGCTGCCTCCTCACTGGGAGTACGATTGCCCTATTAATCTCATCCCAGGCGCCAAACTGCCAAAATCACGTTTATACAATCTCTCCCAACCTGAAAGAGTCGCTATGCGTACTTATATCTCTGAGAGCCTGAGAAAGGGACACATCCGACCCTCGAAGTCACCTGTTGCCGCTGTTTTTTTTTTTGTTAAGAAAAAATATGGTTCTTTAAGACCATGTCTGGATTTCAGGGAGCTGAACTGTATCACAATTCGTGACCCTTATCCGCTTCCTCTGATCCCGGACCTGTTTAACCAGATTGTTGGGGCCAAAGTTTTTTCTAAGTTGGATTTAAGAGGGGCATACAACCTAGTCAGGGTCAGGGACGAATGGAAGACGGCCTTCAATACCCCTGAGGGTCATTTCGAGAATTTGGTTATGCCCTTTGGTTTGATGAATGCTCCAGCCGTCTTCCAACATTTTGTGAACAGCATTTTTTATCATTTAATGGGGAAATTTGTACTGGTGTATCTAGATGACATTTAGATTTTTTCTCCTGATTTCAAAACTCATAGGGACCACCCACGTCAGGTCATAAAAAAGTATTGCAATACTCGATACCATGCGAAAAAAATAAAACAAAAAAGGTTCTATACTGGAAAAGAACTGATCAGTTTTATCCCCATGCATCCTGAATGGAGAGCAATCCGTTCAGGATGCATCAGGATGTCTTCAGTTCAGTCATTTTGACTGATCAGTAAAATATAAAACCGCAGCATGCTATGGTTTTATCTCCGATGAAAAAACTGAAGACTTCCCCGAATGCCCATAGGAATGTATTAGTGCCGGATACGGCATTTAAAATACCGGAATGCCGGATCCGTCCTTCTGGTCTGCGCATGCGCAGACCGGTAAAAATGTGTAAAAAGATACGGATCCGTCTGTCCGCATTACGCACAAGTGTGAAAGTAGCCTTAGGCCTCTTTCAGACGGGTATCACGTTTTGGCTCTGGATGCGTCCCGGGTGCATTGCGGCAAACCCGCGCAGGTAGGTACGCAATTGCAGTCAGTTTTGACTGCGATTGCTTTCCGTTGTTCAGTTTTCATCGCGCAGGTGCAATGTGTTTTGCACGCACGTGATAAAAAACTGACTGTGGTACCCAGACTCGAACTTCTTCACTGAAGTTCAGGTTTGGGTTCAAGGTTGTGTAGATGTAATTATTTTCCCTCATAACATGGTTATAAGGGAAAATAATAGCACTCTTAAAACAGAATGCATAGTAAAATAGGGCTGGAGGGGTTAAAAAAATAAAAATAAGAATTAACTCACCTTAATCCACTTGTTCGCGCAGCCGGCATCTCTTCTGTCTTCATCTGTGAGGAAAAGGACCTGTGGTGACGTCACTGCGCTCATCACATGGTCCATCACATGATCCATCACCATGGTAATGGACCATGTGATGAGCTCACTGACATCACCACAGGTCCTTTGACAGGTCCTGAAGAAAGAACAGGAAACTGGCAGCTACGCGATCAATTGGAGGTGAGTTAATTTTTTTTAACCCTCAATGGCACTGCGCCACCAATGTTTATTATACTGGGGTGTTGGAGGGCACTGTGCCACCACTGTTTATTATACTGGGGTGTTGGGGGGGAGCTGTGGCCACTACACCAATGAAGATAACTTACCTGTTAATACAAATACAGGAGGAGGGTGTCGGCACCCGACCTCTATGACAGGGAGCTGCGATCCGCTGCAGTTAACCCCTCAGGTGCCGCACTGATCATAGCTCCCTGTCAGAGGCAGGATGTCAGCTATGCGATTCTGCTGCCAGCACCCGCCTCCTGTATTAAAAGTTAAAGACGACCTTATATGGGTTCATACTTTGTTAAGCAGCAGGCTACACAGAGCGGCGCCCAGAGATGTCCCAGCACTTACTATTATTCCTGGGCGCCGCTCCGTTCGCCCACTGTGCCCCATTACTGTCTCCTGCTCCATATGCTAATTACTATCGGAGCAATGGGGAGGAGACATCAGCTTCTCTAGTGGGTGTTCCTTCTTCCTGCGCTGCGATTGGACAGCGCTACAGCCAGGGAGAAGGAACGCCCACTAGAGAAGCTGATGTTTCTTCCCCATTGCTCAGAAAGTAATTAGCATATGGAGCAGGAGACAGTAATGGGGCACAGCGGGTGAACAGAGCGGCACCCAGGAATAATAGTAAGTGCAGGGACATCTCTAGGCGCCGCTCTGTGTAGCCTCTACTTAACTAAGTCCGAACCATGAAAAGTACAATCATTGATGGCGCAGTGCGCCCGCCCCTCTCTCCGTTCATTGGTGGCAGCAGCGGCACAGGGGGAGGGAGACACTGCTTCCTTCTCCCCTGTGCTGCTGAGGAAACATAGATCGCGCTGAGAGCAGCGCTCTCATGTTCAGAGATACTAGACTGCGCAGCAGCGCAGGCCAGTATCGAAAAAATGGAAATCCTGGTATCATAGCGATACCGGGACAAAAGTATCGATTGGGTATCGAAATTTCGATTCCCGCAACAACCCTAGAATAAACAAAGGAAGAAGTGAACCAGAAGGTCGAGTGTGAGCAACCTTTGACCGTGCACAGGTCTCACAAGCTGCTACGTAATCCTCAACATTCTTACGTAACCCGGGCCACCAGAACCTAAGGGAAATAAGATCAAAGGTGGACTTGCCACCAGGATGTCCAGCAAGGACAGTATCGTGATGGTCCTTGAATAACTTGTATCCCAGTCCAGCAGGAACAAACAACCTCCCTGGGGACAAGAATCAGGAGCTCTCTCCTGGGCTCCCAACACCTCCATCTCCAACTCGGGTTACAGGTCAGAGACCACCACCCCATCAGCCAAAACTGAAGCAGGATCCTCTGAATCACTTTCCCCAGGAAAACTACGAGACAATGCATCTGGCTTGACGTTTTTAACACCCGGGCGAAAAGTAACCACAAAATTGAACCTAGTAAAGAACAGTGATCATCTAACCTGTCTAGGATTCAGACGCTTGGCAGATTGCAGGTAAGCCAAATTCTTATGATCAGTATATACCATAACGGGATGAGACGCCCCCTCCAACCAGTGACACCATTCCTCAAAGGCCAGTTTGATGGCCAGCAATTCCCTATTTCCTACATCATAATTCCTCTCGGCGACCAAGAGCTTCTTGGAATAAAAAAAGCACACAGATGCCATTTGCCAGGAGATGAACCCTACGACAACACTGCTCCAACCCCCACCTCTGATGCATCCACCTCCACCATGAATAGCTGGGACACATCAGGCTGCATCGGAATGGGAGCAGACGCAAAACATTCCTTAATAGCTGAAAAGGCCTGCAATGCCTCATCCGACCAGACAGAGAAGTCGACGCCGTTCCTAGTCATATCGGTCAAAGGTTTTACAATGGTAGAGTAGTTCAAGATAAATTTTCTATAATAATTGGTAAATCCCCAAAAACGCATCAAAGCTTTCTGATTCTCCGGTCGGTCCCATTCCTGAACCGCCCGGACCTTTTCGGGGTCCATACGAAAACCAGAGTCAGAAAGCAGATATCCTATAAACGGAAGCTCCTGAACAGAAAACACACATTTCTCCAATTTAGCATATAATTTATTCTCCCGAAGGATCGACAAAACCTGTCTCACGTGATCATGATGGGTCTTCAGATCAGGAGAGTAAATTAGTATGTCATCCAAGTAAATTACAATGAACCTTCCCACAAGATGATGGAAAATGTCATTGACAAATCGCTGAAACACCGCTGGCGCGTTAGTTAACCCAAAAGGCATAACCTGATTCTCAAAATGACCCTTGTGCGTGTTGAAGGCCGTTTTCCACTCATCCCCCTCCTTGATTCTGATCAGATTGTAGGCCCCTCTTAAATCTAACTTGGAGAACACCTTGGCTCCAACAATTTGATCAAAAAAGTCAGAGATCAAGGGAAGGGGATACGGATCACAGACCGTAATGAGGTTCAATTCCCGGAAATCCAAACAAGGTCTAAGCGATCCATCCTTTTCCTTTACAAAGAATAAACCAACTGCGAACGGAGACTTAGATGGCCTAATATGACCCTTTGCCAAACTCTCGGCAATATACTTCCGCATGACCTCTCTTTCTGGTTGAGACAGATTGTATAGCCGAGACTTTGGCAACTTAGCCCCTGGGATGAGATTAACCGGACAATCATATTCACGATGAGGAGGCAACTCCTGAGCCCCACCCTCCGAAAAGACATCCGCAAAATCTGAGAGATACTAAGGTAGAATCGTAGTAGACACACCTGAGATAGACGCACTAAGATAATTGTCCGAACAAAATTCACTCCAACCAATGATCTGCCTTGCCTGCCAATCTATAGTTGGGTTATGTTTTATCAACCACGGTAAACCTAAGACCATAGGAGCGGGCAAGTCCTTCATGACAAAACAAGAAATTATCTCAACATGTGAATCACCCACCCTTAACTGAATACCATGAGCAATATGAGTGAGACTCCTTGAGAAAGAGGAGAAAAAATAATTGCGAACACCGGAATCTCTCTTTCTAAAGTGCAAGTACATAAGCCCAGATTTTGAAGAAAAAGTAATTCAATAAGGTTTACCCCAGCACCACAGTCAATGAATACTTCAAAATTTAATTTTCCTGAGTCTAGCGCCACCATAGCTGGAAGAAGAAAACGAGTATTGCAGGGAGATTGCATACCTGCTTGCTCCGACACCCCATTCACACTACCAAGAGTCAGGGATGTTTTTCTTTTTTCTTTATGTAAACCTCTTTGTGGTTCTTTATCATCAACATGCGGTTTAACAAAAGGACAAGCATAAACAAAATGACCACTTTCTCCACAGTAATAACATAGCTTATGCAACCTCCTAAAGTTCTTATTACCAGAACAGAAAGACACCTGACTCAGCTGCATAGGTTCCTCCCTTACCCCAGAATTACATGTCATATTACCCATGGGAACCGGTGAGCCGAAACCACTCCCAGAAGGGATCCCTCGCGCGGAAGGAACCTTACACCTCTCTCGAATGCGTCTATCTAACCGTACTGCTAAAGACATAGCATTCTCCAACGTATCCGGATACTCATGAAAAGCTAGGGCATCTTTCAATCTCTCAGACAACCCCTGACAAAACTGACTACGTAGCGCGGGGTCATTTGACTCAGACTCTGTAGCCCATCTCCTAAACTCAACGCAGTACGCCTCTGCAGTATGTTCTCCTTGTAATAAATTACGCAACTTAGATTCCACCATCGAGACCCGATCTGGGTCATCATAAATGAATCCCAAGGCCTTAAAAAATTCATCCACCAGCCGGAGAACCGGTCGGCAGAGAAAAGGCCCAGGACTGTGCGTCCCCTTTAAGCAGGGATATGATTATCCCTACTTTCTGATTCTCATCACCAGATGAAGACGGCCGCAGCCGAAAATAAAGCTTGCATGACTCTCTAAAGCAGATAAAGTCATCCACACCCCCTGCAAATCTATCAGGGAGAGCGACTCTAGGCTCCCCATAAATTTGACTTCCTCCTATCGCACCTGATGACAGAGCATTCTGACACTGTGCAACAGAATTATGCAAATCCGCAACATCTAGGGATAATCCCTGCATGCGATCAACTAACGCATGAATTGACTCCATCTCAAAGCAGCTGAGAAATGGCAGTCTAGGTATTGGCGGGTTATAATGTCACGCTGGGTAGGATACAAGATACAAAAACACACAGTAAACCACAAAACAAGCGTCTAGGCCAGAAGCTGGGAATAAAGGTCACCTCCTGACAATTCAATACCAGCTCTCCCTGGACTTCTGTGCCCACGTTCAGACCCTAAAGGTGGGAATAAACGTGCCCCTGTGCCTAAGGGTGTTGATTCCCTAAAGTCCCTAAGATGGTGGAAAGGGGGGAAGAGGCAGCCTGCTTCCTCAGGACCTGGAGGAGGCAGGTGTCTCTCTAGCAGCCTAGACAGAACACAGAAAAGGAAGACAAAAACCAACTTCTCTTGTAGCTGAGCTGAAACAGCAAATCCACCTTTCTTCAGAGCAAGATAGGAGCTATAACCCGCACAGGACACTGGGAAGGGGCAACTCACACAAACGACCCCACCCAGTGCACCTGAAGGGAGGCGGATACAGCTCAACTCCAACCCAAAGCAAACAAAAAACTACACACAAGCTGCTTACCTGGAAGACCTCCGCACATCACCTGAGCAGGGCATAGACATAACCATCCCCCAAGGTTGTCCATTACCTCTGGCATTGTTTGTACTAGCAATGGAACCTTTAACCAATTTAATTAAATCCAAGTATTACTGGTGGGCACATCGATACATTCTGAGTAAAAAGTTAATTTGTTTGCAGTTGACCTGTTGTTGACTCTTACTAAAACCATGGCCTCTCTCCCTACTCTATTCAACCTGCTCTATGACAGAACTTTGGGATTGCAGGTCTTTTTCATAAACTTTATTAAATACATGTATCCCAACTATTATTGATTGATTCCCCAAGTAAATTCTCACCTCTTTGCACCTCCTTCATGGACAGCTCTGTTTTGGAACACTGATCCCATAATCAGGGATATGAAATCTAAATCTATACCTACATTCTATTCCCTTCTATTATGGAGGGCAGTCGATTTTAAGTTTATATTACCATTTGATGTTTCTCCTTTTTTTCGAATCCATCTTTTCCTCCCGTAATAGATGTTTCACCTTGATTCGTGGTCGATAACTCAGTGTATGGTGCATGATTTTATTATTGAGAAAAAAATTGGTGACAATTTCTCAAATATGCTCTAAATATAAGCTTCCCTCAAGCATGGATTTCAGACTCCTACAAATATTCTCTTACTGAAGCACCAAGACTCAGTCTGTAGCAGTGGCTTCATATAATCCCCTTGAAAAGTTTATCATTCGAAAGAGTTGGCCAGACTTTAGATTTGTGTGGTCTATTGAATTATCCACCAGAAAATCAAGTATGAGGAGGACATTCACAGCTATCTTTGTCTAAATGGTATGCTTCCTGTGAAATCTTTAGTAAACCAGCTGGCAGATTACTTTGATTAGACCAGGGATGCCCAACCTGAGGCTCGCTGTTGCAATATTACAACTCCCAGCATGCCCAGACTGCCTACAGCTATCAGCCTACAGCAGGGCATGGTGGGAACTGTAGTTTTGCAACAGCTGGAGAGCCCCAGGTTGGCCATCCCTGGATTAGACATTCCTGGAGGTTTTATACAGGAGATATCTTGTACCTAATCTTCATCCCTTATCCTGCAGTGTCACCTATGTGATTTTGGGGTTGTTTCCACTATTGGCCCTAAGTACTTTCCTTGGTGTGTCTGTCCTGTCTGAAGTACGTTCTGGTCCTCGATCTGTTCTATAATATCAGATGCTCTAGCACCACAATTTATAAGCTGCCCACCAATTTGTCCTTTGGGCAACAAGAGGGTTGGTTTAAATCATGGGATTTAAACTAGTTCTATTTTTCTTGTTAGCGGCTCAGATACATATTGTGGCAAAATGGAAAAGTTTGAAGCTTTTTGTTTGGAGGTTATAGGGGTTGTCTCACTTCAGAAAATAGCATTTATCATCTAACGTTAAGGCAAGACACTTACTAATACCAATGTTTTGTGATTGTCCATATTGCCTCCTTTGCTGGCTTTTTCAATTGCATTATATACTGCTCGTTTCCAGGGGTTACGGCCAATATGGGAAAAAGCACCAGCCAATCGGGTGACCAGAACCTTGGGAGCGCGCATAGACACACATGCGCAGCAGCTTTCACCCCAGACACTGCATCTGCGCTGGAAACGAGCAGTGTATAATGCGATGGAAAAATCTATCAAGCCAACAAAGGAGGCAATATGGACAATCACAATACATTAGGAAGTGCCTTGTAATAACTTTCTCTACATGATAAATGCCATTTGCTGAAGTGACACAACCCCTTTTAGGGTACGGCCACACAGGTTTCTGCAATCATGATGGTCCTGTATACTTTCTCTCCTTGTATGATCCACTCCTAATTATGGCTTTAAAAACTGTATGCAGAAACCTGATGATGCTATTCACAGTCATTATAGCCTTTAGATGCCGTGATCAAGAGACCCAGTATATTAGAGCTGAAATTCTTATGTTGGCCAGCAGGTGGCAGGCCAACATAGGAAATCAGCAATTCACATATTACTATGCTGCTGTATGTAGTATGGTAATATCGAATTTAAAAAAATTAGTTAACATGGTAGCCTTCTAAAGTGGCTACAAAAACGTAAAAGAATAAAAAAAAAAAAAAAAAAATATAAACAATATGGACATCACAGCGTCCAAAAAATGCCCATACTATTAAAATATTAAAATATTTTTCAAATGTGGAGAATGGAAAAACGTATCAAAATAGCCAAATCGCCATTTTTTTCACCTCTTCTATTACCCCCCAAAATGTAAAAAAAATCTGATCAAAAAGTCACACACACTCCAAAATGGAATTAATAAAAACTACAGATCATTCTGCAAAAAATGAGCCCCTGCACAGCTCAGTAAAAGTTATGGGGGTCAGAATATGTTGATGAAAAAAAAAAAGTTTTCTTTTCAAAGTTTTAATGAATTTTTATAGTATTTAGACATGTAAAACCTATACAAATGTGGTATTGTTGTAATTGTACTGACCCAGAGAATGAAGGGTACAGGTCAGTTTTGCCGCAAAGGGAACGCTGTAGGGACAAAACCCGTAAAAAGGTGGAGGAACTGTTTTTTTTTTTCCAATTCCACCCCATTTGGAATTTTTTTCCCGCTTCCCACTACATTGTATGCCATATTAATGGTGATATTAGAAAGCACAACTTGTCCTGCAAAAAAACAAGCCCTTATATGGATATGTGAACGTAAAAATAAAAAATTTATGGGGAAGAAAAATGAAAACACAAAAAAAAAACAACTCTTGTATCCAAAGGGTTCATCTTCCCATATCAAACAATACTTCTGAAACTAAAACAAGTTATTCAACTAGAGATGTAGGGGGTCATTTATGTCCAGTCTTTTGTGGCGAATATCTGGCGCAGATTCTGTCGCATGCCATGGTGTGGAAAAATCTGCGCCTTCTTCCCCACTCACACCAGGTCTAAAAAAAAGGGTGTGACCTGAGCAGGGAAAGGGACAGGCCGGCAGGCACATCTCATTCATCATTTTCTACGCCTGGTTTAGGTGTAGAAAATAGTCTAAATGTAAGAAAGCAAGAAGCTGTCTTACTTTTAGAATCAGCGCTGAAGTTATATAGAGGCCTCCGCCGCCATCTATAGGGGTTAAGACCGGCGTCTAAAACTCCGGTCTTCATAAATGTGCCCCTTAGGCCTCTTTCACACGGGCGAGAGGTGAACGCATTGCACCCGCACTTAATCCGGACCCCTTCATTTCTATGGGGCTGTGCACATGAGCGGTGATTTCACGCATCACTTGTGCGTTGCGTGAAAATCGCAGCATGCTCTATTTTGTGCGTTTTTCACGCAACGCAGGCCCCATAGAAGTGAATGGGGCTGCGTGAAAATCGCAAGCAAGTGCGGATGTGGTGCGATTTTCACGCATGGTTGCTAGGAGATGATCAGGATGGAGACCCGATCATTATTATTTTCCCTTATAACATGGTTATAAGGGAAAATAATAGCATTCTTAATATAGAATGCATAGTACAATAGCGCTGGAGGGGTAAAAATTGGTGCCTCCACATTGATCTGTATACTTTATGATTTTTTTTTTTTTTTGTGTGTGCAAATTGCTGCAATTATATTGTGACATCCTCTTCAGTGTTGAAATATGACAGGGGGCTTGTGGTACATACAGTCCTTACTGGAGCTTGACGTGGTCTTAATGTGATTTGTGTAGTTGCACCATGTCTCATGGAAATTATATCTGGTCCTTACTATTTATTTGTATTTTACATGTGATGTCATTTGGATTATAACAAACATGTGCTCATGGTTTTTGTTTTGTTTTTTATAAATTTTTGCAATATGTAGTATTTTTCATCTGTGTTATTGATTCTTTGGGTACACATGTGTAAGAAATACGGGTTTTGGAAATAATATTTGCATTATATTATATAGATTATGAGGGATTTGTGTAAATGAGAGACAGAGATGGGTAGGTGACTGTATGGTGTATATACTTCATTAGTATGTATCTAGCTCCTTTTGTCTGATTCTCACAGATAACGGTTTTAGAGTATCCTGTACCTCTTACATATGCTGATAGGTAGTGAACAAAATAAAACCCAAAATGTAATGTGTTATAAAATGGTAAAATAACTGGTTGACAAAGATTCTGTGGGCAGGTCCACAGACTCTTAGATAACCGTTATGGAACACTGACAAGGAGGGGGTTGATAGCTCTCAAGGGATAAAAAAATCCATAATTTGGACATTGAGGGGAGGGAGGTGGAAGGAACTTGGGGGGGAGCTGGAAGGACCTTGGGAGGGAGCTGGAAGGAACTTGGGAGGGAGCTGGAAGGAACTTGAGGGGAGCTGGAGAAGAAGAGGAGAGACAAGGAATGGAGGCCCATGTTTGGTAACTATAAACTGTAAGGAATTTAAATGTTAAGTTACCAACTTGAAAATAGCATACTGTCATATTGTATACTGGAATTTGTAAGTAACAGTAATTATTGTTGTGTGCATAAATCTCTGTATATGTAATATTTATTTCTTTTTGTTCCACTGTAACTCCATAGATACTTATATATAATAACTGTAATATCAATTTTTCACACTATTGTGTCTCATTTATTGCATCCAACCTTGGAATCAGATATTATATATAAAATATAATATATATATATATATATATATAAAAAATATTATATATATATATATATATATATATATAATAATTTCTTACACCTGTGATTTATTTAGTAGGTAATGAGCCCTCTTCATATTGGTAGACTTAAATGACAAGAGGAGACGTTAAATTGCTGTAATCACAACAGAATTTTATTTATATGCTTTGGCTATAGAATAATTTGGTAAGGATGAAGAGACAGTAATTATCATCAGGTATACATAGCTATTGGAGTGTAAACCACAGGTCTATTGCTTATCTTCTCCTTGTCTAAGTGTATAAGAAGAATCCTGTCCCTGTCCTTGACTCTGTCCTCCTTGCTGGGTTCCACAACTTTGTTGCCCACTGCCCTGACTTCCCCCAGTCTGCTGGCCACTGCTCTGACCCTGTCCTTGTCGGTTTCCACTACCCTGCTGACCACTGCTCTGATCCTGTGCTTGTTGGTTTCCACTACCCTGCTGACCACTGCTCTGATCCTGTCCTTGTTGGTTTCCACTACCCTGCTGACCACCACTCTGATCCTGTCCTTGTTGAGATCCACTACCCTGCTGACCACCGCTCTGATCCTGTCCTTGTTGATTTCCACTGCCCTGCTGGCCACCGCTTTGATCTTGTTGTTTTCCGCTGCCATACTGGCGGCTGCTGCCAGTTTGCCCTTGGTTTCCACTGTCTTGTCCACTTCCCTGGCTCTGTTGACCACTGGTTGGGGTTTGGCTGCTTCCTTGGCTTACTGCAGTTGAGGGCTATAAAAAAAAAGACATACATTTTACACTCAAAGGCAACTGTTCATGAAGATTTTTCCTCTTGTGTGTTGAAGAATATAATAAAGTACAGATCTACAAGTCAAACAGAACATGGCTTCAGTTCATACTAATAGTTTATAACCTGCAATACCGGTTTAACAAGTTCCACTTACCGAGCTCTGTTGGCTGCCAGAAGGCTGGGAAGATAATATCAAAATCAAATTAGAGGTTAAACATGGATACATTACTCTGAATATTATGTGATCTCTGCCAAATCCAGACTCACACAATAACCATACATAAAAACTGTGTATTTTAAGTATCCGTATATTTGTATATTTTGCACATATTCAAAGGAGTTCAGAATTATAAAATCTGTCTGCTTTTATCACAACATGCTAGCTTGGTCTATGGGCTGTATCTGGTACCGAAACTTGGACCTATTTACTTGAATGAGGTTGAGCTGCCATATCAGACACAGCCTATGGATGAGTGTCTTTTTTCTGGAAAGAGGAGCAAAAATGTTTCCATATTGATTTCATAATGTCATGAGGATATTTGTATTCTTAATAGATCTGAAACATTTTCTATATACACAAAAGACCCATTACTCTCAAATATTGTTCACAAATCTGTCTAAATCTGTGTTAGTGAGCACTTCTCCTTTGCCGAGATAATCCATCCCACCTCACAGGTGTGGCATATCAAGGTGCTGATTAGACAGCATGAATATTGCACAATATTGAATAATTTCAGCTTTCCCACAATAAAAGGCCACTCCGAAATGTGCACAGTTTTGCCTTACTGGGGAAGGGGGGTCAGAAAACCAGTCAATATCTGGTGTGGTCACCATTTGCCTCACGCAGTGCAACACATCTCTGTCGCATAGAGTTGCTCAGGTTGTTGATTGTGACCTGTAGAATGTTGGTCCACTCCTCTTCAATAGCTGTGCGAAGTTGCAGAATATTGGCAGAAACTGGAACACAAATAGTGGCCACACCAGATACTGACTGGTTTTCTAACACCCCCCCCCCCCCCCCCCCCATTTCCCCAGTAAGGCAAAACTGTGCAGATTTCGGAGTGGCCTTTTATTGTGGGCAGTCTAAGGCACACCTGTGAGGTGGGATGGATTATTGTCACATCTGTGACAGGTGTTAGAAGGTCTGAAAGACTGGCTGCACATGTGATCTGATAGCCTCTATTGGTTTCACTTTGTCTGTGCGTTGCTGGTATGTCCACACCTCCTGTTCAGGTGTGGATCATGTGACCTTTACCTCTCCGTATTTAGTCTGACTTTACCCATCACTCCTTGCTCTGGATAGCTTCATTTGGTTTTGGAAGAGCTGGAGTGTGGTTCTTGTTGAAGTCCTGTTCATCCATCATCCTCAGAAGTCAAGTGTTCCGCTTGTTGTGTTTTGTATTCCCCCCCCTGGTTGTTTACTAGGCCTGAGTGAGTCACTGGTTCCTTCACCTGGAAAGGGACGGGTTGACTCTGCCCCGTCATTACCTTTAGGGCATCCGAGGGTCAACAGGGTTTTCTAGGTTCCTGTGTATGGGCATCTCTACCATCGAGAGGTGCCCATATGGATAGGAGTTAGGGCCAGGAGCAGGGTTTTATAGGTTGTGACCCTTTTCCTTCCCTAGCGGTGAGGCCTAGTGTCTTTCCCCTTTCTTTTTGTTGTCTTATTGGTGTTCTCACCTACTACATCCATGACAATTATCTCGGCAAAGGAGAAGTGCTCACTAACACAGATTTAGACAGATTTGTGAACAATATTTGAGAGTAATGGGTCTTAAAGATCTGAAACATTTTCTGAGTTCAGCTCATGCAAAATGGGAGCAAAACCGAAAGTGTTGCGTTTATATTATTGGTCAGTGTATATAAAAGCAGATAATTGAAGATAAAAAGAAGATACTGGAGTCACTTTTGTTGGCGCTGCTGGGCACGATGTCGCAGGCGAGGTTTGTGATATCAAATACTTTTATTAATATCTATGCATTTCAAGGGCGTATAGCTCTCTTCATCAGGACAATATTATGGTCGGGATATTTTACCAGCAAGTAATTCTAAACTGTTGTGACTTCATCACAACATTTTCTGGTAAGCGCAAATTCATTATCTTACTAGAAGTTTTTTGCTACTGTACCACACATGAGCCGCTGCCTCCTCTCTCCCCTTTTCCGCTTTACATAAAAGCAAATAATGCTAGTCGGATTGTAACTTTATTTATATGAACTTGACCTTATACATGAGTTATATTTGTATTTTAAATTTAGATTTCTACAATTTGAAATATGTAGAGATTGTGCCAAATATTGTTACATATTATATACGGATTGTATGCCTACATGTAATAATTTAAGAGTATTAAACAGGAATCATGAGTGTACAGATTCTGAAAATACAGATATGTCCAAGGGTAGAATTCATTTATAGTGATGTCTGTAGGGATAGTTAGCTGGCTCTGCTAAAACCAGCGGTTCAGCCAGTTTTCATGTTGTGTATATACAATAACCCAGAACCGAAAACTTGCAAAACGGTTTATTGTTATTATATAATTTGCTGTAATCTAATGTTCTAATTTACTGCATTGTACAGTTGATATTTTTGTATGGATAGGTCAGGATTAACGATCCTAACTCAGCCCTTTTTAGGGGGCTAGGAGATCCCTAGTCTCACTCCTTAGAAGATTAGGCTTAGAGAATAGCCTTCTCTGAGACATTTTCTCAGAGAATGCCATTACTACATAAAAGTACTCCAAAAGGAGAGAGGATTAGAGGTCCAGAATCTGGAAGGCCATGCACAGGAGTATGATATTGTGCTTGTTTAAGGCTTTCAGAAACTTTACTGCTCTGAAAGTGGACATTGCTAATACATTCTTCCAAATTTTGACACGGCCTGACCAGCTGTATCTTAATCCTGTACCCCACCGTCTGGGAATTACAGGCAAGTTTTTGGAAGAACCTCAATCATTTCAAACATTTCAGTTCATGAACATATAATAAAACAGGCTTGTTTTTTTATAAGAAAAATTCTTATCTTATCTTCTTGGAGGGGTTTGATGCTGAAATTGAAAAAAAGAAGGTAAATATACTGCTTTGGTTCACTATTTATGCAAATGATACATTTTATTTGGATAAGAAGCCATCTATGAATCTGAGGACCTTACCTTCCATGGCTGTGGTTTGGGTTGTGTAGGATAAAAGCTGTTGAGAAATTAAAAAATAGTCATTAAAGTAGATTAAAGGATTTGGGACTTAGGAAGTGCAGGCGGTGCACGTGTCAAGGATTCGGTCCTTAGAATTCTTTTAATACATTTCATGAACATCCCATTGGTTTCAGTGGGCACCGTGATTCATTTCTGCTGCAGGGAAAATTGTTAGGTTTAAAGGGAGCTCTATCCCCCAAAAAAAAAAAAATATATTTTTAATATTAAGCAGTGTATAGTGTAAGTGACGCCAAGTCCAGTTATGTAATGTTAATCTTCAAACTCACTTGCATTCCGACAAACCAACAATAAAATGCATTGAGGGATTGTGTGAGTGAGCAGAACAGTAGTTCTGAATGAATGATAGCTTTTGCAAAAGATTATGATTTGGGCCTTCCCATAGAGCTGGTAGAAGTTGATATAATACTTCCTTCATGGCAACTACAGAATTATGCAGTAAACCTTGGATTATATACCTGGACATCTGACAGAAACTAATCCACTGCTAATAATTTAGTTTGTCATCACATATAAAGTGGGTGGTTGGCGTCACCTTCTGTCACTATATTTTTTAATAACTTGTTACTCAATTATGTTTTCATCTTCATGTCAGATTGCCGTAGTCTGGTTGAAAAGTCATTGCGATAATTAGCATTTACAAGCCGTCTTTCTATTTCTATAGCATATAGAGTAATAAAATAATAATCCCCTAGGGGTGAATGGTGCCCGTTCCTCATAAGGTCAGGTTGCAGTAACTGACATTTGCCGGCTGCACCTGTACTTGCCATGGTTTAGGTTGCAAATACAGGTGTAGGCCACTGGCGAGTGGTAATCCAGGTGGTTATAGCAGCCTGGCTACACCATGCTTGGGCACCTTAAGCAAAGGAAAACTTACAACATGATCTCTTATTGATTATGGCTGGTTTTGGGGAACGTACTCAAAACAGAAATCTTTTATCCTAAACCCATTATCCAAATTGTACAATTATGCGAAATGATCTAAGAATGCAAGCTGTAGGAATCAGCCAATTTTCTCCATTAACAGAGTGTATATTGCTCAAGCAAGTAATTACTGAAATATATGTGAGAAGAGATTTTAGGGAAATAGGGAATTGCTGCTTATAGACTCCATACAGTCTGTGTGATGACTGCACGACTAAGGAACATGCTTGTGGTGGAGAGGAGGAACAGGGACATGGGAGTTCACACTAATCATCAGTGGGTCTCCCAGCCATTTAACATATATCTCCTGTGCATAGGTGAAGGCCCTATAACATGTCCCATAAATGGCTGAATGTCTGCTCTGATAAAGGCTTCCTAGTTTAGCAACTTATCCCTGAAACTCAAGAGTCCCCCTAGAAGTATAGTCCTTATGAATTTCCTGAATAGATTATCTGTTGGTCCAGAGGAGCACAAAGAAAGAGAAACTTCACAAGCAATGCCTTGCAGAAAAACTACTATGGATGATCTTGTAGTAGTAGTAGTAGAAGTCACCTACCTTGAGCAAGCAGCAGTAGACTCTGAGATACGACTATCCATCTCACTCTATTTATACTGGAAGTAAAGCTGGATCTAAACACTATGGAATCCAGCCCAACCAAGGTGTAGTCATCAAGACTTCATTGACATAAATATAATTTAGTAATACTCTTGATAACAATCATTTCAAATAATTACTATCATTATTTCAGATTCCTAGGAGGTCCTTTTTACATATTTATATGACCTTGTCCCAGGTAAACAGTGGAAATGGCATTTACTGAGGTCAGTAAGGGCAATTAAAATGCACATAGATTATTACTACCCAGAAGCATAACTTTACATTTATCCACATTAAATCTAATTTTCCATGTTGATGCCCAAACAATCAGTGTCCAAATCTGCTAGTAGTTTTTGGACATCTTCCATAGACTGCACAGTACCACATAGCTTGGGGTCATCTGCAAAAATAGAAACAGTGCTATCAATCCCATCCTTTATATCTTTAAAAAATAAGTTAATTAATAGGGGGCGCCACTGAATTTTGGGGTAAACCACTTATAACCCTTGACCATTCAGAATAGGAATCATTAACCACAGCTCTCTGGACACGGTTCTTCAGCCAGTTTTCCATCAAATTATACATTTTACTTTCTATAACTGTAGACCTTATTTTGCCAATTAAACATCTATGAGGGACAGTATCAAAAGCCTTTGCAAAATCCAGAAACACTACATCCACAGCCACCCCTTTGTCCAGACTTCTACTCACCTCCTCATAAAAACACATCAGGTTAGTCTCACAACTTCTGTCCTTAGTAAACCCATGCTGGTTATCAAGTATGATATTATTAACAGTCACATACTCCTATATATAGTCCTTTATAAGTCCTTTAGACATGTTACCAACAATAGACATTTCCACTTGTGTATAATTTCTTATGGGTGACCTACAGCCCTTTTTTTATAATGGGGGGCACAGCAATAACTAAACTGAGTTCCTCAATAACTCTTGGGTGTAATCCATCTGGACCTGGAGTCTTGTTCACATTTACTTAACACATTTATTTAACTTAGCTTGCAATAGTTAACAAAAAATATACACATAAAAATTAAGAATAAACCCAATTAGAATAAACATAAAAGTTATAATCTTTAAGGAAATTTAGTATCATTGCATTTTACACATTTTTGGCTAAAAAACATTTTTTCATTTAGTCTTTATAAAAAATATCAAGTGTTTTTTTACTCTACAGCTTTCACAGTTACTTGGCACTGTACCAGTCCCTAGAAAGTCTCTAAGTCACAATCTCTCATCCCTACACAGCAATAACTGAACCGAGTTCCTTAAGAAGTCTTAGGTGTAATTAATCTGGACATGGAGCTGTCACGCCCTGCCCCGTGAGAGGCCTGAGAAGATCTGACAGACTTGCTACACGTGAGTCTATCTGACAGATTGTTCTGTTTCTCTTTGTTGTGGTTTTCGGCAGGATCCCACCTCCCACAGGTTCTGCTCATTAACTATTTAGTGGTGCTATTTATACCCGCCTCTCACTATAGCCCTTGCGGTTTATATTTGCTTCTGGAGTTCTCAACTGGTGTTTGGTGGATCTCCTGCTCCCCGTCCGTCTTAAGCTAAGTCCCATTCCTTCCCTTTTGTTGTGTGTTTTGGCTAGGCCTCAGGAAGACGCTGGTTCCTGCACCAAGCGCTAGGAACCGGTTGTCTTATCTCCAGCTCCCTAGCTGAGGGTTTGTTTCAGTTTCAGCAAGGATTAGGTACCAGCGCATGGGCACTTCCACCTTTAGGATTTGCTCATGTTGTAAGCAGTCAGGGAAAGGCTCAGGGATTGTCAGTAGGTGACCTTTTCCTGTTCCCTAGCTTTGGGGCCTAGCATGGTGTTTTGTTGCTTTTGTTGTATTTGGTTTGCTTCCCTTCCCTCACCTACCGTGACAGGAGCCTTGTTCAAATTTACTTAACACATTTATTTAACTTAGCTTATATTTAGAGATGAGCGAATGGAATCAGACAAAGTGGAATTCGATCCAAATTTCAGGAAAAATTTGATTCGCAACTAATGCGAATTTCCTCACGCTTCATGGTAACGAATCACAATTTTTCCTAAAATGGCGGCTACATTGGTAACTACACATGTGAGGACATGGGCCAAGGAACTCTGGGAAGGCAGGCTGACCCATAATGCCATGCATGCCCTGTGATGTCACAGCCCTATAAATATGGCAGCCATTTTAGATTCTGCCATTTTCAAGCTTTGTGAGTGCAGGGAGAGACGTGAGAAGGCACTAGGGCTAGCAATTGGAAAAACCTCATTGTGAAAAAAAACCCTGAATAAACGATTTATAAGTGCAGGGAAAGAATAGGGAGGAATCATTTCACAGCATCTTAGTGTAGGGAGAGAAGTCAGAAGGCGGTAGGGACATTGATAGGAAAGTGATTTACAAGTGCAGGGAAAGATTATTTGGGGATCCAAATAGCCATTATACAGCTCTGTCATTCCAGCAATTTTTTCTTGGGGTGCAAGTGCTATGTTGAAAAGCCTTTAGTGGCTTATATCTTTTCAAACAAGAAAAATATATACAAAGTTCACTTCTGCAGTTATGTGTTTAAAGCGTACAGAAAGAAAAAATATACTTACTTCACTGGTGCAGTTATTTGTGGCAAAAGCGTTTAGTGGCCTATTTAACCACCTCCCGTCTGCCCATTAACTATAAACGTCCGGGAGGTGGATCTCTATTTCTGAAAGCACGTTTTAAAACGTTCTGCAGCTTTCCCCCCTGTGCTCCGCCCCTGTACATAGAAACTCAGTGACTAAGCTCCCTCCTGACAGCCAAGAACATGGAGCTTTACCCTGAGACCTTTTTTGCTGGTCTCCGGGCTTTTGATCACAAATGCATCTACCATCTCCCTCTTATTACTGCCAGTCAGAGAGGGAGATCGGTATTTAAACTAGGCATCGCGATTGTAATGTTAAACTGTAAGCCCTGGAGACTGATCAGCATGGTCTCCGGGGCATGTGAGCGCTGTAATTTCCAGTTACAGCGCTCTGAAATGCTTGTACCGTCTCCCTCTCTGTAGCGCTGGCAGGAGAGGGAGATCGGTACATTCACACCCCACCAGCGGTTTACACTGGAGACAAATCAGCAGCATTGTCTCCAGAGCATGTGTTCTGAGCGCTGTAATTTCCAGTTACAGCGCTCAGAAAGGCTTGTACTGTCTCCCTCTCATTAGTGCTGGCAGGAGAGGGAGATCGGAACATTTACACTCCCCCAGCAGCTGTTTTCACTGGAGACCAATCAGCACGATCTCCAGGACATGTGACTGTCTGAGCCGGGTGAGTGCAGGAGCTGTCAGGTCTCCAGAGACCTCGATCAGCCCTGCACTGAGGCTGTACAGCAAAGTATACTGCTGTACAGCCTCTCTGGGGGGTGCATTTCTCCTGTAACTGGGGCTACTATGTCAGCCCCAGTTACAGGAGAAATCAACAGTGAAAAAAAAAAGGGAAGTTAAATGTCCCCCAGAGGTCTTGTATGACCTTATGGGGGACGCAAAGTGTAAAATAAAAAAAATAAAATGTAAAAAAAAATTAAAAATTAAGTTTTCACATGTAAAAAAATAAATAAATAAAAAATAGAAAAAATTAAAAAAAATACACATATTTGGTATTGCCGCGTCCGTGACGGTCGGCTCTATAAATATATCACATAATCGACCCAGTCCAATAAACACCATAAAAAATAAAAATAAATAACTGTCAAAAAAAAGCAATTTTTGTCACCTTACATCACAAAAAGTGCAACACCAAGTGATCAAAAAGGCGTATGTCCCACAAAATGGTACCAATAAAACCGTCACCTCATCCCGCAAAAAATGAGCCCCTAAATAAGAAAATTTCTCAAAAAATAAAAAAAATATAGCTCTTAGAACATGGAGACACTAAAACATCATTTTTTTTGGTTTCAAAAAGGCTATTATTGGGTAAAACTTTAATAAATAAGAAAAAGTATACATATTAGGTATCGCCACGTCCGTAACAATCTGCTCTATAAAAATGTCACTTGACTGAACCCCTCAAGTGAACGCTGTAAAAATAAATAAATAAAAACTGTGCTAAAACAACAAATTTTTTGGTCACCTTGCCCCATAAAGTGTTATAATTAATGATCAAAAAATCATATGTACCCAAAAATAGTACCAATAAAACTGGCACCTTATCCCCTAGTTTCCAAAATGGGGTCACTTTTTGGGAGTTTCTACTGTAAAGGTGCATCAGGGGGGCTTCAAATGGGACATGGCATCTAAAAGCCATGTGGAGTTCCTTTTCTTCTGCGCCCTGTCATGTGCCCATACAGCAGTTTATGACCACATGTGGGGTGTTTCTGTAAACCGCAGAATCTGGGTAATAAATATTGAGTTTTGTTTGGCTGTTAACCATCGATGTGTTAAAGAAGAAATTGGATTAAAATGGAAAATCTTCCAAAAAAGTGAAATTTAAAAATTTTATCTCCATTTTCCTTTAATTCTTGTGGAACGCCTAAAGGGTTAACAAAGTTTGTAAAATCGGTTTCAAGTAACTCTTGAGGGGTGTAGTTTCTACAATGGGGTCATTTATGGGGGCATCCACTATGTAGGCCCCACAAAGTGACTTCCGACCTGAACTGGTCCTTAAAAAGTGGGTTTTGGCAATTTTCTTAAAAATGTGAAGAATTGCTTCTAAACTTCTAAGCCTTCTAACGTCCTAAAAAAATAAAATGACATTTCCAAAATGATGCCAACATAAAGGAATGGGGAATGTTAAGTAATAAATATATTATGAGGTATCACTTTCTGTTTTAAGAGCAGAGGAATTGAAATTTTGAAAATGCTAATTTTTCCAAATTTTTGGTAAATTTGGGATTTTTTCATAAATAAAGGTGAAATATATTGACTCAAATTTATGACTATCATGAAGTACAATGTGTCACGAGAAAACAATCTCTGAATGACTTGGATAAGTAAAGGCGTTCCAAAGTTATTACCACATAAAGTGAGATATGTCAGTTTTGCAAAATTAGGCCTGGTCAGGAAGGGGGCAGATGGCAAGTGGTTAAGTACAAAAAGAAAAATACATTCGCAGTTCACGTCAGCGGTTATATGTGTTGAAAGCATTTAGTGGCCTATTTCAGTACAAAAAGAAAATTCATTCTCAGTTCACGTCGGCGGTTATATGTTTTGAAAGCGTTTAGTGGCCTTTTTCAGTACAAAAAGAAAAATATATTCTCAGTTCACGTCAGCAGTTATATGTGTTGAAAGCATGGCTGGGAGTCAGCAGGGTGGCAGCAGTGGGAGGTTGGGAGTCAGTTGGGTGGACGTGCCCATGGTAGACCACCTGCTTCGCAGCAGCCTACCTGCCTGGGAATTAGTGGTGCAGGGGTTCACGGAAGTAGCGGCGGTAGCAGTCAGTCAGTGCAGCGGTTATGTGTTATTTAGTATTTTAGTACAAAAAGAAAAATATATTCTCAGTTCACTTTGGCAGTTATTTGTGTTGAAAGCGTTTAGTGGCCTATTTCAGTACAAAAAGAAAAATTCTATTCTCAGTTCACATTGGCGGTTATATGTCTTGAAAGCATGGCTGGGAGTCAGCAGGGTGGTGGCAGTGGGAGGTTGGGAGCCAAACGTGCCCCGGGTAAACCACCTGCTTCGCAGCAGCCTACCTGCCCGGAAAGTAGTGGTGCAGGGGTTCACGGAAGCATCAGTGGTAGCAGTCAGTGCGGACTGGGGAAAATCAACTACTGGGCGGTGTGGCAGTTTTTTGGTAAGCCGCCGGAGGAGGTTAACATGGCCATATGTAGAATATGTGGGCAGAAGGTGAAGTGTGGCCAGGGTGCCAATGTTGGCACCACAGCCCTGCGTCAACATATGCAGCGTCACCATATGTGGTATCCTGATGCTGCTGCTACTGCCATCTCCACACTATGTCACCTTGCCACTCTGTGGTATCCTGAGGCTGCTACTGACATCTCCACACTATGTCACCTTCTCGTGCTTCTGCCACCTCCATAATTTCTCGTTGTCGTTCTACTCTGGCTTCCTCATGCTGCTGACACCCCCACACTTTGTCTTCTTACCACTCAGTGGCCTCCTCATGCTGCTGCCATCTCGACAATCTCTCATCGTTCTGCTACTCTGTGGCCTACTCACGCTGCCGCCACCTCCAGACTCTGTTATTGTGCCACTCGGTAGCCTCCTCATACTGCTGCCAATCCAGACTTGGTCATTGTACAACTTGGTGGCCTCGTTATACTGCTGCTAACTCCAGACTCGGTCATTGTGCCACTCAGTGGCCTCCTGATGCTGCAGCCACCTTCAGACTTTGTCATTGTGCCATTCGGTAGCATTCTAATGCTGCTGCCACCTCCACAATCTCTCGTCGTCGTGCTACTCTGGCCTCCTCATGCTGCTGACACCTCCACACTTTGTCTTCATGCCACTCTGTGACCTCCTCATGCTGCTGCTACTTCCACAATCTCTCGTCGTCATGCTACTCTGTGGCCTCCTGATGCTGCCGCCACCTCCAGACTCTGTCATTAGGCCACTTTATGGTCTCCTCATGCTGCTTCGACCTCACCACTATGTCATAGGTCTACTCTGTGGACTTATTATGCTGTTCCCATCCTCCCCACTTCATGACTTGGCCACTATTTTGCCTTTCGGCTTGGCTGACATCATGATTTATTTGACCTTTCTTTTTATCTGTCAGAAGGAAGGAAAAATGAGACGCACAACGGATTCTGTCTGTGTAGCAGCTGTAAGGCCTGTATGGTCCCATCAGAATTCGTTTTTTTGTCATTGCATTTTACTAATTATTGGATAAAAAACAATTTTATAAAAAATATCAGCAGTTCTTTTTCCTACAGCTTTCACTTTCTCTACCACTAGAGACAATGACTCTCTGCCTTACACTGAATTCATCCAGGATCTACTCTGGCCCCTTGATCTGTATCTCTTATCTCCTGACAGCTCATAAACACTCATTATAGTTAAATTGCAATTAAACCTGATAAGAATAAAAAAGTACGTATCCTATATGGTGATCGTCGTAACAGAAAAAAACTTTAAAAGGGCTAAATCATATTTTCTGGTCACTTCTACCCCTACAAAATTAAATGTCATGCATAACCCAAAATGGTATCAACAAAAACTGCAGATCACCTCTCAAAAAACAAGCCCTTTCTCCATAGATGGAAAAGTACATGTGAAAAAGGTATGTGTATCAGAATATAGGGAAGCAATGAAATTTTTTAAAAAATTTTTTATTTTTTTTTAAAAGCATTAAAACATAACACAAACTATATAAATTTGATATTGCCTTAATCGGACTGACTAACCAATGAATGTCCCATTTATAATTTTTCCATCTTCCTAATACATTGTAATGAATCACTTTAATATTCCATACAAAGTATAATCCCTCATATGGCTAGGTGGAAGTATAAGCGCTATTTTGCCATCACAGCCCATGCTTAACCACACCATGGACACCACGACCAAAGCACATGGATACAGCTCCAACCAACAACAACCCCATCATCCCCCAGTCAGTGTCCTAAGTACCCCAATGTCTCCCCCCTGGTTTGAGCTCATCCGCCTTGGAACACCTCCAAAATGCTAACCATACATTGGTGGATGTATTTCCCTGAGGCCGAGACTCTCACTTGAGACTACTCATGAGACCCCATCTGGGGATGGTACCACTTACTAGGCTAATGGAATGATTGCTTTACTCTAATTCCTAATCTCGTGCCTGGCCTTTTGTGGTCTGGAAGACCATGGCGTGTCTGTGTATGGACTGTGTCTCCCATGGCGCCCCCTCTGAATTTCCAAGTGAAGCAATGGGATCTGGAGGTTGAGGGAGTCCTGTGGGAACCCCTTTTGTCTTTTAATCCCAGTAAACTACCCCAATCCATTAACAAAGTTTATATGCACCTTAAAATAGCAGAAATATACATTACAAACCGCAACAATAAAACTCAACATAACCGTCGTTTTGTGCTGGAAAAAGGTTGGAATTTAAATTAAGTCCAATGAAAAATGGCCATGAAAAGCTGACAGTGTGCGTTCCTTTTTTTCACTAGTTTAAACTTTCCCAATACAGCCATCTGCAATTTAAAGAAATAGCTGATCTCAGATCTATCCCCTAACCATCAGCCCCAGTCATAGGAATTGCCAGGGCTAACTGTTCTGAGGGATCCCGGGACTTACCTGAGATAATGCCTATTAAAGTATAATTGAGCTCAGTCTCGGACTGGCCCACAGGGGAACAGGGAAATCCCCCAGTGGGCCCCTGAGAAAGGTGAACCCCAAGGCCACCAGCACAAAATCTCAAATAACCTATATCAATAAAAACTGGGTAGACAATCCAGTTTATTATTATACACACATCAGAAGGTTAAGATGGCCTCTAGGAATAGATGTGGGCCAGTATCCTCTCTTCCTTTGGACCCAGCTTTTGAAGTTGTTGCTGAAACCAACATAATTAATAATTTTTTAGCGTCTTGTTGCTGTCTGCCTCTGTGTGGGCAGGTAATATTTGCATGTCGCTGTACAGTGGGCCCCCAGAATGAATGAATTTTAGTGGCCCAGGCATCCTAGACCAGCACTGATTGAGGTACATCGTTATGTAGTTATACATAGTTATTCCAAAGTACGGTAATAATAAAGTGATAAAGTGATTATAAAGAAACATAAAGTTTAGAACTTAGAAGTAAAACAAGGGAAGATAGAAAAAAGTCAACCAAGGGATAGGGAAGTTGGTGTGAATTTTAAAAATCAAAGTGAGACCCAGATTTCTACACATTTTCATAAGCATTGTTGGCATTTACTTTTAACAATTAATCTAAACCCTTTTTAAAACTTCCCACTGTTCCTTCTGTGACCATGTTTGGAGGTAGAGTATTCCACAGATTCAAAGTTCTTACAGTAAAGAAGCCTTGACACCTCTGGAGTCTGAACTTTTTTTTTTTCTCCAGGCGGTGCCTCCTGTCTTTTGTGGGGATTTTTGCATAGAATTTATACATTTGTCATGTCTCCCCCCACCTTAGACATCTTTTCTCAAGACTAAATAAATTTTGTTTAGTTGCTCTGTTTTGTAGTTTTTCCAGCTCTAGGGCATCTTTTCTATGGACTAGTGTCCAGAACATATTCCAGATAAGGCTGCACCAAAGCTTTGTAAAGTGGTAATATGACATTCCTGTCCCACGAGTCCAAGCCTCACTTAATACATGACAATATCCTGCTAGCCTTAGAAGCAGCTGATTGACATGGTATGCTGTTATTTAATCTATGATCTACAAGTACACCCAGATCCTGCTCTACCAGTGACTCTCCCAGTGTTACATCACCTAGGACATATGATGCATGGAGATTATTACTACTTTACATTTATCCATAGTGAACCACATTTGTCAAGTTGATTCCCAAATGCTTGTAGTTTTTGGACTGATTGGTGTCATCTGTAAAAATAGAAATGTTGCTATTAATTCCATCCTCAATATCATTAATAAATAAATTTAATAATAGGGGACCCAGCACTCAACCTTGGAGTACACCACTTATAACCTGGGACCATTCAGGATAGGAATCATTGACCACAGCTCTCTGGACACGGTCCTTCAGCCAGTTTTCAATCCAATTACAAACTATACTTTCTAAGCCTATAGACTTTATTTTAACTAGTAAATGTCTATGAGGGACAGTATCCAATGCCTTTGCAAGATCCAAAAACACTAAATCTACAGCCATCCCTACATCCAAGCTTCTACTTGCCTCATAAAAACAAATTTGGTTAGGCTCACAACTTCTGTCATTTTGTTTAAACTAGGGACTGGGAGGGTAATTACATTATAGGAGGGTAAGATAGAGACCTGGTGGGAGGTAATGAAACTGGGTGAGGAATGGAAGGAGGGACTAGAAAAGTTCATAAGCAAAGGTGTAGAGTAAAAATATACAAAAACCTTTTAATGGTATGTATACTAATGCTAGAATCCTGACTAATAAAACTGGTGAACTGGAATTAGTGATGTGTGAGGAGGACAATGACATAGTGGGAATAACTGAGACATGGCTGGATGATAGCTATAACATAGTGGGAATAACTGAGACATGGCTGGATGATAGCTATGACTGGGCGGTTAACTTACAGGGTCACAGTCTGTTTAGAAAGGATAGTCAATATTGGAGTGGGGGAGGGGTCTGCCTTTATGTAAAGTCCTGTCTAAGGGCTGTTTCACAGTTGCGTTGTGGTATTCCGATTTTGAGATCCAGCAAAGGATCTCAAAACCGGGCCAAAATGGTTCAATTTTACCCATTCATTGTTAATGAGTTTGAAACTGATCAGGATACATTCTGTTCCATTTCATTGCATTTTTTGATTGGACACAAAACCCCTGGTTTTGTGTCCAGTCTGTGAAATGGAACAAACCAGATCCGGCAGCAAAATCAATGTAAGTCAAGGATGCTGGATCCTTTTTTCAGATCCCAAAAAACTGGATCCGTCAGCCATTGACTTACAATGATTTTAGTGCCAAAGCCGGTTCGGTTTCATTGTAACACAACTGCATCCTAACGGAAAGGATGCACCTGGATTTGTTGACATCAAATGGAAACGTTCTGGTCCGGTTTTGAGATCCTCTGCCAGATCTCAAAACCAGAAACCATAACACAAGTGTTAAACAAGCCTAAAGCCCACAGTCTGGGAAGATATAAGCGAGGGACATGAATATGTGGATTTACTGTGGGTAGAAATACATGGAGGCAAAAACAATAATAAAGTACTGATAGGAGTTTATTATGATATAGAGGGTTAGTGTCTGCACCGATAGGAAACAGTGTTGTGGCCACTGAGGAAGAAGCACTGTGCTTTGAAACGCGTCTGTTACCCTGCAGCATCGCCACCCTACAGATCGCAAACACAGCATTTGAAAATAGGATTAAAAAGACACTCATCGATCTTTTCAAAGAACGCATCATTTCGAAGATTCGCATCAATTGGAAGACTTGCATCGATACCCGCGCTTTTTTTCAAACTCCAAGCCGCCGCTCCCGCCCACGTGGGACGCCACATCATGGGCAGGTAGAGCAAGGCCGGAGAATAACACAGCAGCAGAACGGGTAACGTAATACCGATAGGGTGCCTCTACATTGAGCACACCTGTCTATGTTCCTCCCCCCCCCCTTTTTTTTGTTTGCAACTTATTAAATATATCGACAAACCTAACCCGTATCGACACAAAGCTACGTACAGGACACAAATGACATATCAAGGACTTTAAGGAACATTATATGCGAACTCTGTCCTAACACATTAAGTGGACCGAAGATATTGTTCTCCATCAATTTATATTTTAGATTTTTTCTATATTCGATTTTTTTTTATATAGTCTCCGAATTTCTATATTGTTAGAAATTTTCATTTCTTAATTTTTTTTTCATTTTTTAGCATATATCTTTATAATTTTAATTTAAAAAAAAACATTTTTTTAATAGCTACAATTATGGTGTGATCATTATATACCACTGCGAGAACACAAACCACACCTATACCACCAACCCCTCAATAATTCCACAAACCACACATATTTAACCCAGATACCGAGTGCTTCCCACATCTATATCTTGCAGGAGTTTATTATAAGCCACCAAATATAACAGAGTCAAAATAGACAAGGTGGCAAATCATAATGAGGTTGTTATTATGGGGGACTTCAACTATCCAGATTTAGACCTAAAAACTAAAACCTGTATATCTCATAAAGGAAACAGGTTCTTGGCAATAACCAAAGACAATTACCTTTCCCAAGTAGTTCAGGATCTGACTAGAGGGACGGCCATACTGGACTTAGTATTAACCAATAGACCTGACAGAACAACAGATGTGCAGGTTGGGGGGAAGATTGGGAAATAGGGACCATAAAATAATAACCTTCCAAAAGAGTGTTTCTTCAGGGAGGAACTAAAATACCAAACTTCCAAAAAGCTAAATTTGATCAGCTAAGAGAGGACATTGGCCTAACTAACTGGGACAAAGTCCTCAAAAATAAAAGTACAGCCACATAATGGGATATTTTTAAAAGCATCCTAAACTCTAATTGTGAGAGGTACATACCTTATGGGAATAAAAGGTTAAGGAACAAGAAAAAAACTATGTGGATAGAAATGTCAAGGAAGCAAAACATGACAAAAAGAAAGCATTTAAATCACTAAAACAGGAGGGTAGTGAGAAAGCACTGAAAAGCAATAAGGAAAAAAAAAATAGAATATATAAAAGACAAATAAAAGCAAACAAGCTGGAGATGGAGATTCATTGCCAAAGAGAGTAAAACTAACCCTAAAAATGTTCCTAAATTATATAAATGGTAAAAAGTTTAAACTTGAAAGCATGATGAGGCAGGAGTTGTAGAGGGCTATGAGGAGAAAGTGAATTAATTATCTTTTTTCTCCAGATGACATGCAGAGTGTAGTAGTAAATTCACCATTAATAGTGGCCTGTCTGACCCAAGAAGAAGTACAGTAGTATCTTAAAAAGATCAAAATAGACAAATCATGGGATCCAGTTGGAATACACCCGGCCTGGGGCTGCCGTGCACCTTGCTGGTGTGCTGGATACCTGTGTGTGGTGTTGTTTGTACGGAGTCCTGTTTGGTGTGTGGGCTCCTGTACGTATATGCACGGGTTCCAGTCGTGGTGGCAGCGGCAGGTAAATGTCTTGTCTGGTGTTCTTACCTGCCGACTCTGTTGCTGTATTCAGTCTTTCACGTTTCCCTGCAGCTAGGCCATTTGAGACTCCTGTTCCTCCGTGTCTGGGAGAACAGGTTGTCTTTCCCCTGCTCCTATGTGAGGGATTCTCTGGGCGACTCAGGGCCAAAGGTATCCAGGGTATGAGCCGTCCTACCATCAAGGTCCACTCATACGGTTAGGAGTTAGGACGAGGATTAGGGACACAATAGGAGGTTACATGCTCCCTGATTCCGGCATCCTGGCCTAGCTGCTTCCCCTTTATATCTGACATTGTATGGTGGGGGGTTTCCCCCACTCCCCACCTTGACTATATGATGTCAAGGTGGATTTGCATGCTGTGGTGGGTTAGCGAGATTTTGTGTTTTCTCACTGTATGGTGCTGAGGTAGGTTGTAGGAAGGTACACAGATAAGCATGCCAAGATCGCACAACACTGAAGTTTGGACCCAAAATCTCCATGAATTGGGTAATTTACATACTGGTATACAGAATTTTTAAGTGACCCATATTTGGTACCATTCCAGGTATTACTTTAATTGCCCTCCTATAAACCCTCTCAAGTTCTGATAATGTGTTTCTTGTGCACAGGAGCCCAGATTGGACAATACTCCATGTGCAAATAGTGATTTGTAAAGTGGTAGAACTATGTTCTTATCATGTGCATCTATGCCCCTTTGATGCACCCCATGATCGTATTAGCCTTGGTAGCAGCTGCTTGACACTGGTTGCTACAGATAAAAGGGGTTGGTCCCACCCACACCTATCTCTAGAATGGAGCCAGCTCATGAGGAGAAATGATGGACCGGACAGGCTGTGGTAATGGACACTGCATGCAAGTGCTGCTGCCCATTAGCCGCACCTCCATCCTCCTCCTCTCTGTACTTCATGTCTCCTCATGAACTCCATTCCTACAGAGATTCAGCTGAAGATCTTATCAGCTGTATTCAGGATTATAATCCCTGACAAGTACAGCAGAGAGAAGAATAAGGCAGTTCTTTTGCTCAGTGTTGTGAAGTAACTTGTCCTGCTGTGTGATTAGGGCAGGTTTTGTGTATACTAATAGGATAGTGGCCATTTTATTTCTCCTAATGATTGCTCCCTAGACAAAACAAGCCATTATAACGAATGAAAGCTGCAAGCATACATATTGTGGCATCAATGAAAACGTTGAATACTTTTTTTGGAGGTTAATCATAGAATTTATAAGATTGCTATTTTTGAGAAGATTGAATCAATATGAACTGACACGGTGGAACCTTACCCTTTAAAGGCCATGTAGAGCTGACGTGGGGGAAGTGGGGGGGGGGGGGGGCAGGGGGCAAACTGGGAAGTTGCCCAGGGCCCCCAACGTCTAAGAGGCCTCCTGCTTTAGTGCTCCTTTTCAGGTGGAAGCGACGGGGCGGACAGCTGAACAGCCTCACTTTAAACTGCAGTGTCCTGGCCAGCTATTTAAACATGAGAGAGCTGCGACTAGGGCAGTGTTCCCTCTAAACTGTGCAGGTTAGAGGGCCTGGCTGGCATTGTGCTGAAATTGACAGTACCTGTATTTTTTTTCTTTTTTACCCATTGCAGTAATTTTATCAGCTTCAATGCTTTTTTTATCAGCTGCTGACTGATGAAGTGGAAGAACAGAGCACAGTGGGTGCCCGCATCTCAGCTGCTTAGGAGTCCATGCTTTGAATCCATATATGGCTTGGGAGTCCCTGCTCTATGTCCAAATATAAAGTCAGTACTTCTGGGAGTCCCTGCTCTAACTCCATACAGTCAGGTCCATAAATATTGGGACATCTACACAATTCTAAAATTTTTGGCTCTATGCACCACCGCAATGGATTTGAAATGAAACGAACAAGATGTGCTTTAACTGCAGACTGTCAGCTTTAATTTGAGGGTATTTACATCCAAATCAGGTGAACGGTGCAGGAATTACAGCAGTTTCATATGTGCCTCCCACTTGTTAAGGAACAAAAAGTAATGGGACAGAATAATAATCATAAATCAAACTTTGACTTTTTAATACTTGGTTGCAAATCCTTTGCAGTTAATTACAGCCTGAAGTCTGGAACACATAGACATCACCAGACGCTGGGTTTCATCCCTGGTGATGCTCTGCCAGGCCTCTACTGCAACTGTCTTCAGTTCCTGCTTGTTCTTGGGGCATTTTCCCTTCAGTTTTGTCTTCAGCAAGTGAAATGCAAGCTCAATCGGATTCAGGTCCGGTGATTGACTTGGCCATTGCATAACATTCCACTTCTTTCCCTTAAAAAAATCTTTGGTTGCTTTTGCAGTAGGCTTTGGGTCATTGTCCATCTGCACTGTGAAGCACCGTCCAATGAGTTCTGAAGCATTTGGCTGAATATGAGCAGATAATATTGCCTGAAACACTTCAGAATTCATCCTGCTGCTTTTGTCAGCAGTCACATCATCAATAAATACAAGAGAACCAGTTCCATTGGCAGCCATACATGCCCACACCATGAAACTACCACCACCATGCTTCACTGATGAAGAGGTATGCTTAGGATCATGAGCAGTTCCCTTTCTTCTCCATACTCTTCTCTTCCCATCACTCTGGTACAAGTTGATCTTGATCTCATCTGTCCATAGAATGTTGTTCCAGAACTGTGAAGGCTTTTTTAGATGTCGTTTGGCAAACTCTAATCTGGCCTTTCTGTTTTTGAAGGGCTCACCAATGGTTTACATCTTGTGGTGAACCCTCTGTATTCACTCTGGTGAAGTCTTCTCTTAATTGTTGACTGACACACATACACCTACCTCCTGGAGAGTGTTCTTAATCTGGCCAACTGTTGTGAAGGGTGTTTTCTTCACCAGGGAAAGAATTCTTCGGTCATCCACCACAGTTGTTTTCTGTGGTCTTCCAGGTCTTTTGGTGTTGCTGAGCTCACTGGTGCGTTCCTTCTTTTTAAGGATGTTCCAAACAGCTGTTTTGGTCACACCTAATGTTTTTGCTATCTCTCTGATGGGTTTGTTTTGTTTTTTAAGCCTAATGATGGCTTGCTTCACTGATAGTGACAGCTCTTTGGATCTCATCTTGAGAGTTGACAGCAACAGATTCCAAATGCAAATAGCACACTGGAAATGAACGCTGGACCTTTTATCTGCTAATTGTACTTGGGATAATGAGGGAATAACACACACCTGGCCATGGAACAGCTGAGAAGCCAATTGTCCCATTACTTTTGGTTCCTTAACAAGTGGGAGGCACATATGCAAACTGTTGTAATTCCTACATCGTTCACCTGATTTGGATATAAATACCCTCAAATTAAAGCTGACAGTCTGCAGTTAAAGAAGCACATCTTGTTCGTTTCATTTCAAATCCATTGTGGTGGTGTATAGAGCCAAAAATGTTAGAATTGTGTTGATGTCCCAATATTTATGGATCTGACTGTATATGGCTGTGAAGATGAAGGGGGTATTGGGGATACCCTGTGTATTTAAGTTTTATTTAGTATCTATTTTTGAAGTGTTTCAGAGGCAAGAGCCTTAACCACTGAGCTATAGAGCTCAATGTTAAACTTATGCAGCTATATTATGGTTAAAATCATCAGCAGTAGTTTTCTCTGTATTCATATACAGAAAAAGTATAATTTTATATTTTTTTAGTAATTGAAAAAAAAAATGGCACAAAATAAATTTGGAATTACAAAAAAAAAACATGAACTTATACTTCTGATAATATATGGGAAATTACTACTGAGGTTTTTAGCCAAAATATATCTGCAGTAGTCAGTGCTCTATATTCCTCAGGACGCAGGCATCAGGATGTTCTGTGAAGAGCGTGAATCTATTGCTGCCTCCTGCTTCTTCTTAGCACACTGCTGCGCTAGGATAAAAGCTAGAATGGATTTGTCAGAAGAAGGTTTGTGATGTCACTTGTCACATGCTCCTCAATGGTAACATAACCAAATGTGTATGGGACAGAGCTTTCTTTCTGCACGGACTGCTGGAGCTTGTGGAGGTAATTTCGGAGAGAGGGGTTGTATATACCTGCAAGCGGCCATGTGAGGGAGGGTCTAGTGGTCTGCTGTGCAGCCCTGTGGTACATGCTGTATGACGACCCGCTCAATCGCTATAGCTTTTTGTGAGGGAGGAGAACTCACTCCTGTGAGGGGAGGGGGCATGTGGCATATTCTGAGGGCCATGAGGGTGCATATCTGTGTGTGGTGACTTTATGGGCTGTAAATCTTTGAGGAAGGGGGGGGATTTGGTGTGCTCTGGGGCCATGAGGGTGCAGATCTGTGTGAGGAGCCTTATGGGTTATAAATCTGTGAGGGAGGGCCAGAATCGACAGAATATGACTGTGCTGTTGGTACAATATTACAAGATTTGGGGCACCACTTTTGATTTTGCCCAGGGCCACATTTTGTCTAAAACCAGCCCTGAGCCCATGTACACCTTTGGTGGTGTTTTTTTTATTTATTTTTTATTACATTTGTACTAATTTTGAGCTAAAATTATTTTTTCAATTGGTCTTTATTAGAAATCATGAGCCGTCTTCCTTGCAAAGCTTTGTTTTATCTATCAGCAGGATCTGTAGTTTCTCTCTGCTCCGTTAGGCAGGGAGCTGACGGGCTCCTTATCTCTGATTTCTGACCTTATAAACACTCATTAAAGCTCATTTCTTATTTTACTGAATGTGGCTTAAATAAGTGTTTATGACCTTTTAGTAATAGAGTGTACTTTTACACCAACAGATTATCTCACCAATTTCTGTCCAATCAGACTAATAGTTGGTGTCAGTGTTGGACTGGGGTGCCTAGGGCCCACCAGTAAAATGTATTTTAGGGGCCCACCGTACGGATACATTTAAATATTACCTGCTCACACAGCAGCAAGATGCTACCAGATGATTGAATATAGACAGGGCCGGCGCTACCATAAGGCAGACCAAGCGGCTGCCTTAGGGCGCACCCTGCGCAGAGAAGGGGAGGGCGGAAAAATGAATCTTTTTTTTTTCTTTAAAATCGCTTACTTGTGAGTTGCGCTGCTGGCTGCCCGCCCCAGCCTGTGTGCGCCGTGAGGGCCCGGCAGCATGGCAACACGGTCACGGGGTCAGGACAGGGGGTGTGAGTGGCGAGGGCGGCAGCAGGGACTGGAGCTGACTGTCTGAGTCTGACTCACACACAACCAGATTGCCGTAGCAACAGGACAGGTGGGTAGGTGATCACTGATGAGCGCACTAGCGCCAGAGTGCACGGCATAAATGTGTTTTAAAAAAATGATTACACAAACAATCATAAATGGGGGGGGGGGGGATGTTGACCATGACATGATGGGAGGGGGGACATTATCTGTAGTCTGTGACATGGGGATGGGGCCGGAAGATGTGCACTGGGGGGGGGGAGAAATGTGACACAATAGGGGGTAATGATGTGATCATGATGTGACACGAAAGGGGGTGATGTGACATGGTTTGGAGGGGGAGAAATGTGACAAGGTGGCGGAGAAATGTAACATGGAGGGCTGATGTGACATGGGGGGCATGGGGGCTGACATGGGGGGCATGGGGGCTGATTAACATTGGGGGTCTGATTGCAGGTCTGACCTGAGGTGTAATGGAAAATATTTTTTTCTTATTATCCTCCTCTAAAACCTAGGTGCGTCTTAAAGGGCGAAAAATACGGTCCTCAAACAAGCAATTGTCTGAAGTAGAGAGAAGATACCAGGACCACACAGAGGAGAAGCCGGCTGCTGCACACGGGACCAAGGCCAGGTGAGCCTTGGGGGAGGGGGGGGGGATGTCTGAATATAGGGGTCCCTGCAGCAACTTTGAGAAGGTAGATCCTGAGGAAAATAGGATACTGGTAGCTTTCCTCCATACCTAGAAGTCATCTCAGCTCTGATTGTCTATAATAATAATTTGTTTTTAAAGCTTAAACCATGACCAAGATTGAGACTCTAGCTCAATTGTAACCTTATAAAGAGCCCACAACCTTACAGGCCAAAAATGGCTAGCTCAAAACAGTATTGTCCTTTTCTCCTTAATATAGTTAGCGTAAGTAAAATAACTTAGTACCACCACACTGGTCTGTATACAGATTTTTTTGTGTGCAAATTGCTAGGATTATATTGCGACATCCCTTTCAGTGTTGAAAATATGAGGGGGGGGTTTGTACAACATACAGTCCTTACTGGAGCTTGACATGATGTGTGGTTGCACCATGTGTGAATGGAGGTATATCTGGTCCTTACTATTCATTTGTATTTTACATGTGATGTCATTTGGATTATAATAAACATGTGCTCATATTTTTAGAATTTGTGATAATTTGATAATTTGCAGTATTTTTCCATCAGTGTTAAGCTACATGCACATGACCGTATTCGTTTTGTGGGCCGCAAATTGCGGATACGCAAAAAAAACGGATGACATCTGTATGCCATCCTTTTTTTTTTTTTTTTTGCAGATCCATTGTAACAATGCCTAAAACGGAGAAGAATAGGACATATTCTATTTTTTTTTTTGCGGGGCTACGGAACGGACATACTGATGCAAATGGGTCTGCATCCTATCCGCAAAAAAAAAACTAAAAACGGAACGGACACGGGAACAAACAACGTTCGTGTGCATGTAGCCTTATTGATCCTTTGGGTACATCAGTGATTGATTTAGTAAGTAATAAGACCTTGGTTGACTTAAATAAGAAGAGGAAACGTTCAATTGCTGAAATCACAACATCATTTTATTTATATACTTTGGCCATAGATTTAGTAAGGATAAAAGGGACAGTATTTATCATCAGGTATACATAGATATTGGAGTGCAAACCACAGGTCTATTGCTTATCTTTTCCTTGCCTAAAGTTATAAGAAGAATCCTGTCCACGTCCTTGACTCTGTCCTCCTTGCTGTGTTCCACAACTTTGTTGCCCACTGCCCTGACTTCCCCCAGTCTGCTGGCCACTGCTCTGACCCTGTCCTTGTTGGTATCCACAACCCTGCTGGCCACTGCTTGGATCTTGTTGTTTTCCGATGCCATACTGGGAGCTGCTGCCAGTTTGCCCTTGGTATCCACTGTCTTGTCCACTTCCCTGGCTCTGTTGACCACTGGTTGGGGTTTGGCTGCTTCCTTGGCTTACTACAGTTGAGGTCTATAAAAAAAACAGACATACATTTTACACTCAAAGGCAACTGTTCATGAAGATTTTTCCTCTCCAGTGTGTTGAAGAATATAATAAAGTACAGATCTACAAGTCAAACAGAACATGGCTTCAGTTCATACTATTTTAGAACATGCAATACCGGTTTAACCACCTCCGGACCGCTGTACGCACAGACGCGTCCTGGAGGTGGTTGATTCATTCCGAGTGGACGCGCCGGCGCGTCCTCTCGCGATGGCCGAGATTTCCTGTGAACGCGCGCACACAGGCGCGCGCGCTCACAGGAACGGAAGGTAAGAGAGTGGATCTCCAGCCTGCCAGCGGCGATCGTTCGCTGGCAGGCTGGAGATGTGATTTTTTTTTAACCCCTAACAGGTATATTAGACGCTGTTTTGATAACAGCGTCTAATATACCTGCTACCTGGTCCTCTGGTGGTCCCCTTTGTTTGGATCGACCACCAGAGGACACAGGTAGCTCAGTAATATGTTGCACCAAGCACCCCACTACACTACACCCCCGTCACTTATTAACCCCTTATTCACCCTTGATCACCCCTGATCACCACATATAGACTCCCTGATCACCCCCCTGTCATTGATCACCCCCCTGTAAAGTTCCATTTAGACGTCCGCATGATTTTTACGGATCCACTGATAGATGGTTCGGATCCGCAAAAAGCACACGGACATCTGAATGGAGCCTTACAGGGGCGTGATCAATGACTGTGGTGATCACCCCATATAGACTCCCTGATCACCCCCCTGTCATTGATTACCCCCCTGTCATTGATCACACCCCTGTAAAGCTCCATTCAGACGTCCGCATGATTTTTACGGATCCACTGATAGATGGATTGGATCCGCAAAACGCACACGGACGTCTGAATGGAGCCTTACAGGGGCGTGATCAATGACTGTGGTGATCACCCCATATAGACTCCCTGATCACCCCCCTGTCATTGATTACCCCCCTGTCATTGATCACACCCCTGTAAAGCTCCATTCAGACGTCCGCATGATTTTTACGGATCCACTGATAGATGGATCGGATCCGCAAAACGCACACGGACGTCTGAATGGAGCCTTACAGGGGCGTTATCAATGACTGTGGTGATCACCCCATATAGACTCCCTGATCACCCCCCTGTCATTGATCACCCCCCCTGTCATTGATCACCCCCCCTGTCAGGCTGCATTCAGATGTCCGTATGATTTTTACGGATCCACGGATACATAGATCGGATCTGCAAAACACATACTGACATCTGAATGGAGCCTTATAGGGGGGTGATCAATGACAGGGGGGTGATCACCCCATATAGACTCCCTGATCACCCCCCCTGTCATTGATCACCCCCCTGTCATTGATCACCCCCCTGTAAGGCTCCATTCAGACATTTTTTTGGCCCAAGTTAGCGGAAATTATTATTTTTTTTCTTACAAAGTCTCATATTCCACTAACTTGTGTCAAAAAATAAAATCTCACATGAACTCACCATACCCCTCACGGAATCCAAATGCGTAATTTTTTTTTGACATTTATATTCCAGACTTCTTCTCACGCTTTAGGGCCCCTAGAATGCCAGGGCAGTATAAATACCCCACATGTGACCCCATTTCGGAAAGAAGACACCCCCAGGTATTCCGTGAGGGGCATATTGAGTCCATGAAAGATTGAAATTTTTGTCCCAAGTTAGCGGAAAGGGAGACTTTGTTAGAAAAAAATAAATAAAATCAATTTCCGCTAACTTGTGCCAAAAAAAAATAAATTTCTATGAACTCGCCATGCCCCTCATTGAATACCTTGGGGTGTCTTCTTTCCAAAATGGGGTCACATGTGGGGTATTTATACTGCCCTGGCATTCTAGGGGCCCTAAAGCATGAGAAGAAGTCTGGGATCCAAATGTCTAAAAATGCCCTCATAAAAGGAATATGGGCCCCTTTGCGCATCTAGGCTGCAAAAAAGTGTCACACATCTGGTATCTCCGTACTCAGGAGAAGTTGGGGAATGTGTTTTGGGGTGTCATTTTACATATACCCATGCTGGGTGAGAGAAATATCTTGGCAAAAGACAACTTTTCCCATTTTTTTATACAAAGTTGGCATTTGACCAAGATATTTATCTCACCCAGCATGGGTATATGTAAAATGACACCCCAAAACACATTCCCCAACTTCTCCTGAATACGGAGATACCACATGTGTGGCACTTTTTTGCAGCCTAGGTGGGCAAAGGGGCCCACATTCCAAAGAGCACCTTTCGGATTTCACAGGTCATTTACCTACTTACAACACATTAGGGCCCCTGGAAAATGCCAGGGCAGTATAACTACCCCACAAGTGACCCCATTTTGTAAAGAAGACACCCCAAGGTACTCCGTGAGGGGCATGGCAAGTTCCTAGAATTTTTTATTTTTTGTCACAAGTTAGTGGAAAATGATGATTTTTTTTTATTTATTTTTTTCCTTACAAAGTCTCATATTCCACTAACTTGTGACAAAAAATAAAAACTTCCATGAACTCACTATGCCCATCAGCGAATACCTTGGGGTGTCTTCTTTCCAAAATGGGGTCACTTGTGGGGTAGTTATACTGCCCTGGCATTCTAGGGGCCCAAATGTGTGGTAAGGAGTTTGAAATCAAATTCTGTAAAAAATGACCAGTGAAATCCGAAAGGTGCTCTTTGGAATATGGGCCCCTTTGCCCACCTAGGCTGCAAAAAAGTGTCACACATGTGGTATCTCCGTATTCAGGAGAAGTTGGGGAATGTGTTTTGGGGTGTCATTTTACATATACCCATGCTGGGTGAGATAAATATCTTGGTCAAATGCCAACTTTGTATAAAAAAATGGGAAAAGTTGTCTTTTGCCAAGATATTTCTCTCACCCAGCATGGGTATATGTAAAATGACACCCCAAAACACATTCCCCAACTTCTCCTGAATACGGAGATACCACATGTGTGGCACTTTTTTGCAGCCTAGGTGGGCAAAGGGGCCCATATTCCAAAGAGCACCTTTCGGATTTCACTGGTCATGTTTTACAGAATTTGATTTCAAACTCCTTACCACACATTTGGGCCCCTAGAATGTCAGGGCAGTATAACACCCCACAAGTGACCCCATTTTGGAAAGAAGACACCCCAAGGTATTCCATGAGGGGCATGGCGAGTTCCTAAAAATTTTTGTCACAAGTTAGTGGAAAATGATGATTTTTTTTTTTTTCTTACAAAGTCTCATATTCCACTAACTTGTGACAAAAAATAAAAACTTCCATGAACTCACTATGCCCATCAGCGAATACCTTGGGGTGTCTTCTTTCCAAAATGGGGTCACTTGTGGGGTAGTTATACTGCCCTGGCATTCTAGGGGCCCAAATGTGTGGTAAGGAGTTTGAAATCAAATTCTGTAAAAAATGACCAGTGAAATCCGAAAGGTGCTCTTTGGAATATGGGCCCCTTTGCCCACCTAGGCTGCAAAAAAGTGTCACACATGTGGTATCTCCGTATTCAGGAGAAGTTGGGGAATGTGTTTTGGGGTGTCATTTTACATATACCCATGCTGGGTGAGAGAAATATCTTGGCAAAAGACAACTTTTCCCATTTTTTTATACAAAGTTGGCATTTGACCAAGATATTTATCTCACCCAGCATGGGTATATGTAAAATGACACCCCAAAACACATTCCCCAACTTCTCCTGAATACGGAGATACCACATGTGTGGCACTTTTTTGCAGCCTAGGTGGACAAAGGGGCCCATATTCCAAAGAGCACCTTTCGGATTTCACTGGTCATTTTTTACAGAATTTGATTTCAAACTCCTTACCACACATTTGGGCCCCTAGAATGCCAGGGCAGTATAACTACCCCACAAGTGACCCCATTTTGGAAAGAAGACACCCCAAGGTATTCGCTGATGGGCATAGTGAGTTCATGGAAGTTTTTATTTTTTGTCACAAGTTAGTGGAATGAGACTTTGTAAGAAAAAATAAAAAAAAATCATCATTTTCCGCTAACTTGTGACAAAAAATAAAAAGTTCTATGAACTCACTATGCCCATCAGCGAATACCTTAGGGTGTCTACTTTCCGAAATGGGGTCATTTGTGGGGTGTTTGTACTGTCTGGGCATTGTAGAACCTCAGGAAACATGACAGGTGCTCAGAAAGTCAGAGCTGCTTCAAAAAGCGGAAATTCACATTTTTGTACCATAGTTTGTAAACGCTATAACTTTTACCCAAACCATTTTTTTTTTACCCAAACATTTTTTTTTTATCAAAGACATGTAGAACAATAAATTTAGAGCAAAATTTATATATGGATGTCGTTTTTTTTGCAAAATTTTACAACTGAAAGTGAAAAATGTCATTTTTTTGCAAAAAAATCGTTAAATTTCGATTAATACCAAAAAAAGTAAAAATGTCAGCAGCAATGAAATACCACCAAATGAAAGCTCTATTAGTGAGAAGAAAAGGAGGTAAAATTCATTTGGGTGGTAAGTTGCATTACCGAGCAATAAACGGTGAAAATAGTGTAGGTCAGAAGTGTAAAAAGTGGCCTGGTCTTTCAGGGTGTTTAAGCACTGGGGGCTGAGGTGGTTAACAAGTTCCACTTACCGAGCTCTGTTGGCTGCCAGAAGGCTGGGAAGATAATATCAAAATCAAATTAGAGGTTAAACATAGATACATTACTCTGATCATTATGTGATCTCTGCCAAATCCATACTCACACAATAACCATATATAAAAACTACATTTTAAGTATCCGTATATTTGTTTTGCATATGTTCAAAGGAGTTTAGGATTAGAAAAAGGGTCTGCTTTTTCACAACATGCTAGCTTTGTCTATGGGCTGCATCTGGTACTGAAACTGGGACCTATTTACTTGAATTGGGTTGAGCTGCCATATCAGACACAGCCTATGGATAAGAGTGGGATTTGTCTGGAAAGAGAAGCACAAAATTTTCGAGTCTTGGACATATTAATTTCATAATGACATAAGGATTAGGGTTGAGCGAACCCGAACTGTTAAGTTCAGGTTCGTACCAAACTTTAGGATTTTTGGACCCCGAACATTTCAGTAAAAGTTTGGGTTCGGCGCTTTTTGAAAGGCTGCAGAGCAGCCAATCAACAAGCGGTTAACTGTCTGACCTTAGAAGCCATCACAGCCATGCCTACTAATGGCATGGCTGTGATTGGCCAGAGCAGCATGTGACCCAGGCTCTATATAAGCTTGGGTCACGTAGCACTGCACGTCACTCTGCTGTTACAAGTGTAGAGGAGAGGATACTGCTGGACTTGTGATTTCAGGGAGAGAATAGGAGAGAATCTAACTCAGCGATCTACAGAGAAATAGTTGTGTGGGTGCAGGGCACAATCGTTTTACCCTGCCCTGAGCTCCTTGACCAAAAACTTTTATAATTCTGTTAGTTAGGTGGGCGGCAGTGGCGGCAGCCATTTTATGCAAGCTCAGTGCACCAGCACTGCATCTGAGCTTTTGGGACATTGCAAATCAAAATTTTTTGGGCAAACTACAACATCTGGATTAGTCAGTGTGCAATTTAAGCTAGAAATACACCCATAATTTTCTGGGGTTTTAAAAACACTATTTTCAGGCCTTGCAGCATCAGCACGTGTGAAATTACAGGCTTCTATACTGCTGTCAAATTCTGTTTTTAAACAAACACTCGTTTGGGCTAAAAAAAATTAGTTAGCAGCCTTTGATGCAGATGTCATTGTGAGATACACCCTTAATACATTTGGGTTAGATTCAGAGATTTGAAATACTGCCATTTGGTGCTCCAATATTGAATTCAGGCCTACACTGGTTCAGGCCCTGTGAGATACCACCTCTACATACAGGGGTTTGATTCAGGCATTTAAAAAACAGCCATTTGAAATACAGCCATTTTGGGCAAAGAAATATTTAATTCAGGCCTACACTGATTCAGGTCGTGTGAGATACACCCTCTACATACAGGGGTTTGATTCAGGCATTTGAAATACAGCCATTTGGTGCATCAATAATGAATTCAGGCCTACACTGGTTCAGGCCGTGTGAGATACACCCTCTACATACAGGGGTTTGATTCAGCCATTTGAAATACAGCCATTTGAAATACAGCCATTTTGGGCAAAGAAATATTTGATTCAGGTCGTGTGAGATACACCCTCTACATACAGGGGTTTGATTCAGGCATTTGAAATACAGCCATTTGGTGCACCAATAATGAATTCAGGCCTACATTGGTTCAGACCTTGTGAGATACACCCTCAACATACAGGGGTTTGATTCAGGCATTTGAAATACAGCCATTTTGGGCAAATAAATTTTTCATTTAGGCCTACACTGATTCAGGCTGTGTGAGATACACCCTCCACATACAGGGGTTTGATTCAGGCATTTGAAATACAGCCATTTGAAATATTGCCATTTTGGGCAAAGAAATATTTAATTCAGGCCTACACTGGTACAGACCGTGTGAGATATACCCTCTACATACAGGGGTTTGATTCAGGCATTTGAAATACAGCCATTTTGGGCAAAAAAAATATTTAATTGAGGCCTAGTCTGGTTCAGGCCGTGTGAGATACACCCTTTACATACTGTCGTTCTATTCTACTACTAATTAAACACCCATTTAGGGCAAGATCCTAAATTCGAAAAATATGAGGAGAGCGTCAAATAAGGGACGTGGCCCAGGTCGTGGTGCTGCTGGTGGAGCTCCTGTTGCAGGGAGAGGACGTGGTCGATCTGTGCCAGCTACACGCACAAGTGAAACCCCTTACTCAGGTGCGAGTAGGCGACAAAACCTGCAGCGGTATTTGGTCGGGCCTAATGCTGCTCTACGAATGGTGAGGCCTAAACAAGTACAGGCAATAGTAGATTGGGTTGCTGACAGTGGATCCAGTTTCTTCACATTGTCTCCCACCTAGTCTCCTGCTGAAGGACCACAGTTGGCACCTGCAGCCGATGTCCATCAGTCTTTCACCTCACCCCTTGCAAATCAGCAAAGCAGTCTGAGCCCCAAGTCATGCAGCAGTCTCTTCTGATTTTTGATGACTCTGTTAGCAAGGTTTCCCAGGGCCATCCACCTAGCCCTGCCCCAGAAGTGGAAGAGATTGAGTGCACCGATGCCCAACCACTTATTTTTCAAGATGAGTACATGGGAGGACCATCGCAGCACGTCTCGGATGATGACAAAACACAGGTGCTAACTGCTGGGGCTTTCGAAAGTGTGCAAACCGACAAGGAAGGCAGGGGTGAAGACTGGGTGGAAGATGATGTGGAGGACGAAGAGGTCCTTGACCCCACATGGAATCAAGGTCATGCAAGTGACCTATGTAGTTCGGAGGAAGAGGCGGTGGTTCCACAGAGCCACCAGCACAGCAGAAGAGGGAGCAGGGTGCAAAAGCAGAGCGGCCGTCCTCTAGACAGTACTCCTCCTACTGCCCACTGCAGCAAGGGACCGAGCACACCAAAGCCAGCTCCAAGGAGTTCCCTGGCGTGGCAGTTCTTCACACAATGTGCTGACGACAAGACACAAGTGGTTTGCACGCTGTGCAATTAGAGACTGAAGCGAGGCATGAACGTTCTCAACCTGAGCACAACCTGCATGACCAGGCATTTAAGTGCAAAGCACGAGCTGCAGTGGAGTAGACACCTCAAAAACCAAGAAAGGTCTCTGGCTCCTCCTGCTTCCTCTTCTGCTACAGTCTCGGCATCTTCATCCACCTCTGGAGTGACAGTGCCACCTGCCACCCCGCAAACAGAGGATCTGCCAGCAACACCAACACCTGGGTCACCAAGCATCTCCACAATGTCCCACAGAAGCGTTCAGGTCTCCATCTCCCAAACGCTGGAGAGGAAGAGGAAGTACCCCCCTACCCACCCGCGATCCCTAGCCCTGAATACCAGCATTTCTAAATTACTGGCCTTTGAAATGCTCTCATTCCGTCTGGTGGAGACGGATAGTTTTAAAGGCCTTATGGCGGTGGCTGTCCCACAGTACGTCATGCCCAGCCACCACTACTTTTCAAGGTGAGCCATCCCTTCCCTGCACAACCAAGTAGGGGACAAAAATCAGGTGTGCACTAGGCAACGCCATCTGTGGCAAGGTGCACCTGACTACGGATACGTGGACCAGTAAGCACGGTCAGGGCCGTTATATCTCCATAATAGCACTCTGGGTAAATGCATTGGCGGCTGGGCCTGAGGTGGATAGCAGTTTGCCGCAAATCCTAACACCACCGAGGATTGCAGGGCGCTTCAGTTTGCCTCCTGTTGCTTCCTCCTCCTACTCTGCTTCCTCATCCGGGCAGCATAACACCTTCACCACCAACTTCAGCACAGCCAGGGGTAAACGACAGCAGGCAGTTTTAAAGCTTATCTGTTTGGGGGACAAACCCCACACCATGCAGGAGCTGTGGATGGGCCTTGAACAACAAACCGATGAGTGGTTTGTGACAGTCAGCCTCAAGCCCGGCCTGGTTGTGTGCGATAATGGGCGAAATCTCATAGCAGCTCTGGGACTAGCCAGTTTGATGCACATCCCTTGCCTGGCGCATGTGCTGAATTTGGTGGTGCAGAGATTACTTAAAAAATTACCCCGATATGTCAGAGCTGCTGCATAAAGTGCGGGCCGTCTGTGCGCGATTTCGGCGTTCTCACCCTGCTGCTGCTCGCCTGTTAGCGCTGCAGCGTAACTTCGGCCTTCCCGCTCACCGCCTCATATTGTCACCGCCAGCTCTCTGAGAAGGTCTGACAGACGTTCTTCTGTATCTCTTGTATGATGTTCTTTGTTTTGGTTTCACTTTGTCATCTCTTTTCCTTCTCCCAGCTGTCACCTATTTACACTGATTGCCTCCCTTTATATTCCCTCCTATACTGCCTCACTTTGCGGTTTATACTACTTCCTGGATCGTATTCACTGCTGGAGGTTGCAACTGCTGATTCCTCAGATAAGTCTTTTCCCTTTATTTGTGTTTCTGTGCTGGCTTTATTCTAGGTGACCCTGACTCCCTCCGTATTAAGTGCAGGGAGCCGGTGGTCGTGTCCCCTCACTATTATAGGGTTTTCAGGTGTCACACAGTCGAGGTACGAGGGCATGCAATAGTCTATCATAAAGACCGTTGCATGGGCATAGCAGTCAGGGAGAGCTCTAAGAGTTTTATAGGGTTCACCCATATGTTCCTTAGTTGGGGATCAAGTCAGTCGGATGTTTATTTATAACTTCCAGTTTTGTGCAACACCATCCGTGACATTATAAACCGCCATTACCGTCTTAAGCATGGATCCGGTTTCAGCCTTGATTGACCGCATGCAGGGTCTTTCAATGGAGGTAGCAGATCTCCGTAAGACTGTGTCTCATTTTCAGGTGACCGGTTCTGCTTGCGTTCATGGAGTTTGTTCCGAGCCTAAGATCTCGTTTCCGGATACGTTCTCCGGGGGTAGTGAGAATTTTGTTCGCTTTAGAGAGGCTTGCAAACTCCATTTTCACCTACTTCCCCATTCCTCTGGTGATGAGGAGCAGAGGGGGGGGATCATCATCTCGCTGCTCAGGGATAACGCTCAGTCTTGGGCCTTTTCGCTGCCGGTGGGGGCACGGCCCCTCCGATCGGTGGATTAATTTTTTGTAGCCCTGGGGCAGATATATGATGACCCGGACCGTATTGCTCTGGTTGAATCTAAACTGCGTCATTTATGCCAGGGTAAACAGTCCGCAGAGATATATTGTTCAGAATTTCGGAGATGGGCAGCTGATACTGGTTGGAATGATGCTGCACTCCGAAGTCAATTTTGCCATGGTCTTTCGGAGGGATTGAAAGATGCATTTGCCTTTCATGAGAGACCTGCCTCGTTGGAGTCTGCCATGTCTCTAGCTGTTCGTATTGACAGGCGTCTTAGAGAGAGAGGAGAGACCACTCCTTCCTGTCATATTCAGTCCAAGGACAGTGGGGCGGTCTCCTTCAGTGCGCAGGGGCCTCAGTCTCTCTCAATCCCCTCTGAGGAGGAGGCCATGCAGCTGGGTTTGCTTGCCTCTGATAGTAGAGGATTCAGCTCTCAGAGGAGGCAAATAAATGGTTGGAGTGAGTTTTGCAGAGAGAATTGCCTCACGGCGTCTCTTTCAGAGGTTTCTACCAAGACTGTACCATCTTTTCTCTCTGAATTTTCGGATGTGTTTTCAGAGAGTGGTGTCCAGGAGCTGCCTCCTCACTGGGAGTACGATTGCCCTATTAATCTCATCCCAGGCGCCAAACTGCCAAAATCACGTTTATACAATCTCTCCCAACCTGAAAGAGTCGCTATGCGTACTTATATCTCTGAGAGCCTGAGAAAGGGACACATCCGACCCTCGAAGTCACCTGTTGCCGCTGTTTTTTTTTTTGTTAAGAAAAAATATGGTTCTTTAAGACCATGTCTGGATTTCAGGGAGCTGAACTGTATCACAATTCGTGACCCTTATCCGCTTCCTCTGATCCCGGACCTGTTTAACCAGATTGTTGGGGCCAAAGTTTTTTCTAAGTTGGATTTAAGAGGGGCATACAACCTAGTCAGGGTCAGGGACGAATGGAAGACGGCCTTCAATACCCCTGAGGGTCATTTCGAGAATTTGGTTATGCCCTTTGGTTTGATGAATGCTCCAGCCGTCTTCCAACATTTTGTGAACAGCATTTTTTATCATTTAATGGGGAAATTTGTACTGGTGTATCTAGATGACATTTAGATTTTTTCTCCTGATTTCAAAACTCATAGGGACCACCCACGTCAGGTCATAAAAAAGTATTGCAATACTCGATACCATGCGAAAAAAATAAAACAAAAAAGGTTCTATACTGGAAAAGAACTGATCAGTTTTATCCCCATGCATCCTGAATGGAGAGCAATCCGTTCAGGATGCATCAGGATGTCTTCAGTTCAGTCATTTTGACTGATCAGTAAAATATAAAACCGCAGCATGCTATGGTTTTATCTCCGATGAAAAAACTGAAGACTTCCCCGAATGCCCATAGGAATGTATTAGTGCCGGATACGGCATTTAAAATACCGGAATGCCGGATCCGTCCTTCTGGTCTGCGCATGCGCAGACCGGTAAAAATGTGTAAAAAGATACGGATCCGTCTGTCCGCATTACGCACAAGTGTGAAAGTAGCCTTAGGCCTCTTTCAGACGGGTATCACGTTTTGGCTCTGGATGCGTCCCGGGTGCATTGCGGCAAACCCGCGCAGGTAGGTACGCAATTGCAGTCAGTTTTGACTGCGATTGCGTTCCGTTGTTCAGTTTTCATCGCGCAGGTGCAATGTGTTTTGCACGCACGTGATAAAAAACTGACTGTGGTACCCAGACTCGAACTTCTTCACTGAAGTTCAGGTTTGGGTTCAAGGTTGTGTAGATGTAATTATTTTCCCTCATAACATGGTTATAAGGGAAAATAATAGCACTCTTAAAACAGAATGCATAGTAAAATAGGGCTGGAGGGGTTAAAAAAATAAAAATAAGAATTAACTCACCTTAATCCACTTGTTCGCGCAGCCGGCATCTCTTCTGTCTTCATCTGTGAGGAAAAGGACCTGTGGTGACGTCACTGCGCTCATCACATGGTCCATCACATGATCCATCACCATGGTAATGGACCATGTGATGAGCTCACTGACATCACCACAGGTCCTTTGACAGGTCCTGAAGAAAGAACAGGAAACTGGCAGCTACGCGATCAATTGGAGGTGAGTTAATTTTTTTTAACCCTCAATGGCACTGCGCCACCAATGTTTATTATACTGGGGTGTTGGAGGGCACTGTGCCACCACTGTTTATTATACTGGGGTGTTGGGGGGGAGCTGTGGCCACTACACCAATGAAGATAACTTACCTGTTAATACAAATACAGGAGGAGGGTGTCGGCACCCGACCTCTATGACAGGGAGCTGCGATCCGCTGCAGTTAACCCCTCAGGTGCCGCACTGATCATAGCTCCCTGTCAGAGGCAGGATGTCAGCTATGCGATTCTGCTGCCAGCACCCGCCTCCTGTATTAAAAGTTAAAGACGACCTTATATGGGTTCATACTTTGTTAAGCAGCAGGCTACACAGAGCGGCGCCCAGAGATGTCCCAGCACTTACTATTATTCCTGGGCGCCGCTCCGTTCGCCCACTGTGCCCCATTACTGTCTCCTGCTCCATATGCTAATTACTATCGGAGCAATGGGGAGGAGACATCAGCTTCTCTAGTGGGTGTTCCTTCTTCCTGCGCTGCGATTGGACAGCGCTACAGCCAGGGAGAAGGAACGCCCACTAGAGAAGCTGATGTTTCTTCCCCATTGCTCAGAAAGTAATTAGCATATGGAGCAGGAGACAGTAATGGGGCACAGCGGGTGAACAGAGCGCCACCCAGGAATAATAGTAAGTGCAGGGACATCTCTAGGCGCCGCTCTGTGTAGCCTCTACTTAACTAAGTCCGAACCATGAAAAGTACAATCATTGATGGCGCAGTGCGCCCGCCCCTCTCTCCGTTCATTGGTGGCAGCAGCGGCACAGGGGGAGGGAGACACTGCTTCCTTCTCCCCTGTGCTGCTGAGGGAACATAGATCGCGCTGAGAGCAGCGCTCTCATGTTCAGAGATACTAGACTGCGCAGCAGCGCAGGCCAGTATCGAAAAAATGGAAATCCTGGTATCATAGCGATACCGGGACAAAAGTATCGATTGGGTATCGAAATTTCGATTCCCGCAACAACCCTAGAATAAACAAAGGAAGAAGTGAACCAGAAGGTCGAGTGTGAGCAACCTTTGACCGTGCACAGGTCTCACAAGCTGCTACGTAATCCTCAACATTCTTACGTAACCCGGGCCACCAGAACCTAAGGGAAATAAGATCAAAGGTGGACTTGCCACCAGGATGTCCAGCAAGGACAGTATCGTGATGGTCCTTGAATAACTTGTATCCCAGTCCAGCAGGAACAAACAACCTCCCTGGGGACAAGAATCAGGAGCTCTCTCCTGGGCTCCCAACACCTCCATCTCCAACTCGGGTTACAGGTCAGAGACCACCACCCCATCAGCCAAAACTGAAGCAGGATCCTCTGAATCACTTTCCCCAGGAAAACTACGAGACAATGCATCTGGCTTGACGTTTTTAACACCCGGGCGAAAAGTAACCACAAAATTGAACCTAGTAAAGAACAGTGATCATCTAACCTGTCTAGGATTCAGACGCTTGGCAGATTGCAGGTAAGCCAAATTCTTATGATCAGTATATACCATAACGGGATGAGACGCCCCCTCCAACCAGTGACACCATTCCTCAAAGGCCAGTTTGATGGCCAGCAATTCCCTATTTCCTACATCATAATTCCTCTCGGCGACCAAGAGCTTCTTGGAATAAAAAAAGCACACAGATGCCATTTGCCAGGAGATGAACCCTACGACAACACTGCTCCAACCCCCACCTCTGATGCATCCACCTCCACCATGAATAGCTGGGACACATCAGGCTGCATCGGAATGGGAGCAGACGCAAAACATTCCTTAATAGCTGAAAAGGCCTGCAATGCCTCATCCGACCAGACAGAGAAGTCGACGCCGTTCCTAGTCATATCGGTCAAAGGTTTTACAATGGTAGAGTAGTTCAAGATAAATTTTCTATAATAATTGGTAAATCCCCAAAAACGCATCAAAGCTTTCTGATTCTCCGGTCGGTCCCATTCCTGAACCGCCCGGACCTTTTCGGGGTCCATACGAAAACCAGAGTCAGAAAGCAGATATCCTATAAACGGAAGCTCCTGAACAGAAAACACACATTTCTCCAATTTAGCATATAATTTATTCTCCCGAAGGATCGACAAAACCTGTCTCACGTGATCATGATGGGTCTTCAGATCAGGAGAGTAAATTAGTATGTCATCCAAGTAAATTACAATGAACCTTCCCACAAGATGATGGAAAATGTCATTGACAAATCGCTGAAACACCGCTGGCGCGTTAGTTAACCCAAAAGGCATAACCTGATTCTCAAAATGACCCTTGTGCGTGTTGAAGGCCGTTTTCCACTCATCCCCCTCCTTGATTCTGATCAGATTGTAGGCCCCTCTTAAATCTAACTTGGAGAACACCTTGGCTCCAACAATTTGATCAAAAAAGTCAGAGATCAAGGGAAGGGGATACGGATCACAGACCGTAATGAGGTTCAATTCCCGGAAATCCAAACAAGGTCTAAGCGATCCATCCTTTTCCTTTACAAAGAATAAACCAACTGCGAACGGAGACTTAGATGGCCTAATATGACCCTTTGCCAAACTCTCGGCAATATACTTCCGCATGACCTCTCTTTCTGGTTGAGACAGATTGTATAGCCGAGACTTTGGCAACTTAGCCCCTGGGATGAGATTAACCGGACAATCATATTCACGATGAGGAGGCAACTCCTGAGCCCCACCCTCCGAAAAGACATCCGCAAAATCTGAGAGATACTAAGGTAGAATCGTAGTAGACACACCTGAGATAGACGCACTAAGATAATTGTCCGAACAAAATTCACTCCAACCAATGATCTGCCTTGCCTGCCAATCTATAGTTGGGTTATGTTTTATCAACCACGGTAAACCTAAGACCATAGGAGCGGGCAAGTCCTTCATGACAAAACAAGAAATTATCTCAACATGTGAATCACCCACCCTTAACTGAATACCATGAGCAATATGAGTGAGACTCCTTTGAGAAAGAGGAGAAAAAATAATTGCGAACACCGGAATCTCTCTTTCTAAAGTGCAAGTACATAAGCCCAGATTTTGAAGAAAAAGTAATTCAATAAGGTTTACCCCAGCACCACAGTCAATGAATACTTCAAAATTTAATTTTCCTGAGTCTAGCGCCACCATAGCTGGAAGAAGAAAACGAGTATTGCAGGGAGATTGCATACCTGCTTGCTCCGACACCCCATTCACACTACCAAGAGTCAGGGATGTTTTTCTTTTTTCTTTATGTAAACCTCTTTGTGGTTCTTTATCATCAACATGCGGTTTAACAAAAGGACAAGCATAAACAAAATGACCACTTTCTCCACAGTAATAACATAGCTTATGCAACCTCCTAAAGTTCTTATTACCAGAACAGAAAGACACCTGACTCAGCTGCATAGGTTCCTCCCTTACCCCAGAATTACATGTCATATTACCCATGGGAACCGGTGAGCCGAAACCACTCCCAGAAGGGATCCCTCGCGCGGAAGGAACCTTACACCTCTCTCGAATGCGTCTATCTAACCGTACTGCTAAAGACATAGCATTCTCCAACGTATCCGGATACTCATGAAAAGCTAGGGCATCTTTCAATCTCTCAGACAACCCCTGACAAAACTGACTACGTAGCGCGGGGTCATTTGACTCAGACTCTGTAGCCCATCTCCTAAACTCAACGCAATACGCCTCTGCAGTATGTTCTCCTTGTAATAAATTACGCAACTTAGATTCCACCATCGAGACCCGATCTGGGTCATCATAAATGAATCCCAAGGCCTTAAAAAATTCATCCACCAGCCGGAGAACCGGTCGGCAGAGAAAAGGCCCAGGACTGTGCGTCCCCTTTAAGCAGGGATATGATTATCCCTACTTTCTGATTCTCATCACCAGATGAAGACGGCCGCAGCCGAAAATAAAGCTTGCATGACTCTCTAAAGCAGATAAAGTCATCCACACCCCCTGCAAATCTATCAGGGAGAGCGACTCTAGGCTCCCCATAAATTTGACTTCCTCCTATCGCACCTGATGACAGAGCATTCTGACACTGTGCAACAGAATTATGCAAATCCGCAACATCTAGGGATAATCCCTGCATGCGATCAACTAACGCATGAATTGACTCCATCTCAAAGCAGCTGAGAAATGGCAGTCTAGGTATTGGCGGGTTATAATGTCACGCTGGGTAGGATACAAGATACAAAAACACACAGTAAACCACAAAACAAGCGTCTAGGCCAGAAGCTGGGAATAAAGGTCACCTCCTGACAATTCAATACCAGCTCTCCCTGGACTTCTGTGCCCACGTTCAGACCCTAAAGGTGGGAATAAACGTGCCCCTGTGCCTAAGGGTGTTGATTCCCTAAAGTCCCTAAGATGGTGGAAAGGGGGGAAGAGGCAGCCTGCTTCCTCAGGACCTGGAGGAGGCAGGTGTCTCTCTAGCAGCCTAGACAGAACACAGAAAAGGAAGACAAAAACCAACTTCTCTTGTAGCTGAGCTGAAACAGCAAATCCACCTTTCTTCAGAGCAAGATAGGAGCTATAACCCGCACAGGACACTGGGAAGGGGCAACTCACACAAACGACCCCACCCAGTGCACCTGAAGGGAGGCGGATACAGCTCAACTCCAACCCAAAGCAAACAAAAAACTACACACAAGCTGCTTACCTGGAAGACCTCCGCACATCACCTGAGCAGGGCATAGACATAACCATCCCCCAAGGTTGTCCATTACCTCTGGCATTGTTTGTACTAGCAATGGAACCTTTAACCAATTTAATTAAATCCAAGTATTACTGGTGGGCACATCGATACATTCTGAGTAAAAAGTTAATTTGTTTGCAGTTGACCTGTTGTTGACTCTTACTAAAACCATGGCCTCTCTCCCTACTCTATTCAACCTGCTCTATGACAGAACTTTGGGATTGCAGGTCTTTTTCATAAACTTTATTAAATACATGTATCCCAACTATTATTGATTGATTCCCCAAGTAAATTCTCACCTCTTTGCACCTCCTTCATGGACAGCTCTGTTTTGGAACACTGATCCCATAATCAGGGATATGAAATCTAAATCTATACCTACATTCTATTCCCTTCTATTATGGAGGGCAGTCGATTTTAAGTTTATATTACCATTTGATGTTTCTCCTTTTTTTCGAATCCATCTTTTCCTCCCGTAATAGATGTTTCACCTTGATTCGTGGTCGATAACTCAGTGTATGGTGCATGATTTTATTATTGAGAAAAAAATTGGTGACAATTTCTCAAATATGCTCTAAATATAAGCTTCCCTCAAGCATGGATTTCAGACTCCTACAAATATTCTCTTACTGAAGCACCAAGACTCAGTCTGTAGCAGTGGCTTCATATAATCCCCTTGAAAAGTTTATCATTCGAAAGAGTTGGCCAGACTTTAGATTTGTGTGGTCTATTGAATTATCCACCAGAAAATCAAGTATGAGGAGGACATTCACAGCTATCTTTGTCTAAATGGTATGCTTCCTGTGAAATCTTTAGTAAACCAGCTGGCAGATTACTTTGATTAGACCAGGGATGCCCAACCTGAGGCTCGCTGTTGCAATATTACAACTCCCAGCATGCCCAGACTGCCTACAGCTATCAGCCTACAGCAGGGCATGGTGGGAACTGTAGTTTTGCAACAGCTGGAGAGCCCCAGGTTGGCCATCCCTGGATTAGACATTCCTGGAGGTTTTATACAGGAGATATCTTGTACCTAATCTTCATCCCTTATCCTGCAGTGTCACCTATGTGATTTTGGGGTTGTTTCCACTATTGGCCCTAAGTACTTTCCTTGGTGTGTCTGTCCTGTCTGAAGTACGTTCTGGTCCTCGATCTGTTCTATAATATCAGATGCTCTAGCACCACAATTTATAAGCTGCCCACCAATTTGTCCTTTGGGCAACAAGAGGGTTGGTTTAAATCATGGGATTTAAACTAGTTCTATTTTTCTTGTTAGCGGCTCAGATACATATTGTGGCAAAATGGAAAAGTTTGAAGCTTTTTGTTTGGAGGTTATAGGGGTTGTCTCACTTCAGAAAATAGCATTTATCATCTAACGTTAAGGCAAGACACTTACTAATACCAATGTTTTGTGATTGTCCATATTGCCTCCTTTGCTGGCTTTTTCAATTGCATTATATACTGCTCGTTTCCAGGGGTTACGGCCAATATGGGAAAAAGCACCAGCCAATCGGGTGACCAGAACCTTGGGAGCGCGCATAGACACACATGCGCAGCAGCTTTCACCCCAGACACTGCATCTGCGCTGGAAACGAGCAGTGTATAATGCGATGGAAAAATCTATCAAGCCAACAAAGGAGGCAATATGGACAATCACAATACATTAGGAAGTGCCTTGTAATAACTTTCTCTACATGATAAATGCCATTTGCTGAAGTGACACAACCCCTTTTAGGGTACGGCCACACAGGTTTCTGCAATCATGATGGTCCTGTATACTTTCTCTCCTTGTATGATCCACTCCTAATTATGGCTTTAAAAACTGTATGCAGAAACCTGATGATGCTATTCACAGTCATTATAGCCTTTAGATGCCGTGATCAAGAGACCCAGTATATTAGAGCTGAAATTCTTATGTTGGCCAGCAGGTGGCAGGCCAACATAGGAAATCAGCAATTCACATATTACTATGCTGCTGTATGTAGTATGGTAATATCGAATTTAAAAAAATTAGTTAACATGGTAGCCTTCTAAAGTGGCTACAAAAACGTAAAAGAATAAAAAAAATAAAATAAAAATATAAACAATATGGACATCACAGCGTCCAAAAAATGCCCATACTATTAAAATATTAAAATATTTTTCAAATGTGGAGAATGGAAAAACGTATCAAAATAGCCAAATCGCCATTTTTTTCACCTCTTCTATTACCCCCCAAAATGTAAAAAAAATCTGATCAAAAAGTCACACACACTCCAAAATGGAATTAATAAAAACTACAGATCATTCTGCAAAAAATGAGCCCCTGCACAGCTCAGTAAAAGTTATGGGGGTCAGAATATGTTGATGAAAAAAAAAAAGTTTTCTTTTCAAAGTTTTAATGAATTTTTATAGTATTTAGACATGTAAAACCTATACAAATGTGGTATTGTTGTAATTGTACTGACCCAGAGAATGAAGGGTACAGGTCAGTTTTGCCGCAAAGGGAACGCTGTAGGGACAAAACCCGTAAAAAGGTGGAGGAACTGTTTTTTTTTTCCAATTCCACCCCATTTGGAATTTTTTTCCCGCTTCCCACTACATTGTATGCCATATTAATGGTGATATTAGAAAGCACAACTTGTCCTGCAAAAAAACAAGCCCTTATATGGATATGTGAACGTAAAAATAAAAAATTTATGGGGAAGAAAAATGAAAACACAAAAAAAAAACAACTCTTGTATCCAAAGGGTTCATCTTCCCATATCAAACAATACTTCTGAAACTAAAACAAGTTATTCAACTAGAGATGTAGGGGGTCATTTATGTCCAGTCTTTTGTGGCGAATATCTGGCGCAGATTCTGTCGCATGCCATGGTGTGGAAAAATCTGCGCCTTCTTCCCCACTCACACCAGGTCTAAAAAAAAGGGTGTGACCTGAGCAGGGAAAGGGACAGGCCGGCAGGCACATCTCATTCATCATTTTCTACGCCTGGTTTAGGTGTAGAAAATAGTCTAAATGTAAGAAAGCAAGAAGCTGTCTTACTTTTAGAATCAGCGCTGAAGTTATATAGAGGCCTCCGCCGCCATCTATAGGGGTTAAGACCGGCGTCTAAAACTCCGGTCTTCATAAATGTGCCCCTTAGGCCTCTTTCACACGGGCGAGAGGTGAACGCATTGCACCCGCACTTAATCCGGACCCCTTCATTTCTATGGGGCTGTGCACATGAGCGGTGATTTCACGCATCACTTGTGCGTTGCGTGAAAATCGCAGCATGCTCTATTTTGTGCGTTTTTCACGCAACGCAGGCCCCATAGAAATTAATGGGGCTGCGTGAAAATCGCAAGCAAGTGCGGATGTGGTGCGATTTTCACGCACGGTTGCTAGGAGATGATCAGGATGGAGACCCGATCATTATTATTTTCCCTTATAACATGGTTATAAGGGAAAATAATAGCATTCTTAATATAGAATGCATAGTACAATAGCGCTGGAGGGGTAAAAATTGGTGCCTCCACATTGATCTGTATACTTTATGATTTTTTTATTTTTTTTTGTGTGCAAATTGCTGCAATTATATTGTGACATCCCCTTCAGTGTTGAAATATGACAGGGGGCTTGTGGTACATACAGTCCTTACTGGAGCTTGACGTGGTCTTAATGTGATTTGTGTAGTTGCACCATGTCTCATAGAAATTATATCTGGTCCTTACTATTTATTTGTATTTTACATGTGATGTCATTTGGATTATAATAAAGATGTGCTCATGGTTTTTGTTCTGTTTTTAATAAATTTTTGCAGAATGTAGTATTTTTCATCTGTGTTATTGATTCTTTGGGTACACATGTGTAAGAAATACGGGTTTTGGAAATAATATTTGCATTATATTATATAGATTATGAGGGATTTGTGTAAATGAGAGACAGAGATGGGTAGGTGACTGTATGGTGTATATACTTCATTAGTATGTATCTAGCTCCTTTTGTCTGATTCTCACAGATAAAGGTTTTAGAGTATCCTGTACCTCTTACATATGCTGATAGGTAGTGAACAAAATGAAACCCAAAATGTAATGTGTTATAAAATGGTAAAATAACTGGTTGACAAAGATTCTGTGGGCAGGTCCACAGACTCTTAGATAACCGTTATGGAACATTGACAAGGAGGGGGTTGATAGCTCTCAAGGGATAAAAAAATCCATAATTTGGACATTGAGGGGAGGGAGCTGGAAGGAACTTGGGAGGGAGCTGGAAGGAACTTGAGGGGAGCTGGAGAAGAAGAGGAGAGACAAGGAATGGAGGCCCATGTTTGGTAACTATAAACTGTAAGGAATTTAAATGTTAAGTTACCAACTTGAAAATAGCATACTGTAATATTGTATACTGGAATTTGTAAGTAACAGTAATTATTGTGTGCATAAATCTCTGTATATGTAATATTTATTTCTTTTTGTTCCACTGTAACTCCATAGATACTTATCTATAATAACTGTAATATCAATTTTTCACACTATTGTGTCTCATTTATTGCATCCAACCTTGGAATCAGATATTATATATAAAATATAATATATATATATATATATATATATATATATATATATAAAAAATATTATATATATATATATATATATATATATATATAATAATTTCTTACACCTGTGATTTATTTAGTAGGTAATGAGCCCTCTTCATATTGGTAGACTTAAATGACAAGAGGAGACGTTAAATTGCTGTAATCACAACAGAATTTTATTTATATGCTTTGGCTATAGAATAATTTGGTAAGGATGAAGAGACAGTAATTATCATGAGGTATATATAGCTATTGGAGTGTAAACCACAGGTCTATTGCTTATCTCTTCCTTGTCTAAGTTTATAAGAAGAATCCTGTCCCTGTCCTTGACTCTGTCCTCCTTGCTGGGTTCCACAACTTTGTTGCCCACTGCCCTGACTTCCCCCAGTCTGCTGGCCACTGCTCTGACCCTGTCCTTGTTGGTATCCACTACCCTGCTGACCACTGCTCTGACCCTGTCCTTGTCGGTTTCCACTACCCTGCTGGCCACTGCTCTGACCCTGTCCTTGTCGGTTTCCACTACCCTGCTGACCACTGCTCTGATCCTGTGCTTGTTGGTTTCCACTACCCTGCTGACCACTGCTCTGATCCTGTCCTTGTTGGTTTCCACCGCCCTGCTGACCACCACTCTGATCCTGTCCTTGTTGAGATCCACTACCCTGCTGACCACCGCTCTGATCCTGTCCTTGTTGATTTCCACTGCCCTGCTGGCCACCGCTTTGATCTTGTTGTTTTCCGCTGCCATACTGGCGGCTGCTGCCAGTTTGCCCTTGGTTTCCACTGTCTTGTCCACTTCCCTGGCTCTGTTGACCACTGGTTGGGGTTTGGCTGCTTCCTTGGCTTACTGCAGTTGAGGGCTATAAAAAAAAAGACATACATTTTACACTCAAAGGCAACTGTTCATGAAGATTTTTCCTCTCCAGTGTGTTGAAGAATATAATAAAGTACAGATCTACAAGTCAAACAGAACATGGCTTCAGTTCATACTAATAGTTTATAACCTGCAATACCGGTTTAACAAGTTACACTTACCGAGCTCTGTTGGCTGCCAGAAGGCTGGGAAGATAATATCAAAATCAAATTAGAGGTTAAACATGCATACATTACTCTGAATATTATGTGATCTCTGATAAATCCAGACTCACACAATAACCATACATACAAACTGTGTATTTTAAGTATCCGTATATTTGTATATTTTGCACATATTCAAAGGAGTTCAGAATTATAAAAGCTGTCTGCTTTTATCACAACATGCTAGCTTGGTCTATGGGCTGTATCTGGTACCGAAACTTGGACCTATTTACTTGAATGAGGTTGAGCTGCCATATCAGACACAGCCTATGGATGAGTGTCTTTTTTCTGGAAAGAGGAGCAAAAATGTTTCCATATTGATTTCATAATGTCATGAGGATATTTGTATTCTTAATAGATCTGAAACATTTTCTATATACACAAAAGACCCATTACTCTCAAATATTGTTCACAAATCTGTCTAAATCTGTGTTAGTGAGCACTTCTCCTTTGCCGAGATAATCCATCCCACCTCACAGGTGTGGCATATCAAGGTGCTGATTAGACAGCATGAATATTGCACAATATTGAATAATTTCAGCTTTCCCACAATAAAAGGCCACTCCGAAATGTGCACAGTTTTGCCTTACTGGAGAAGGGGGGTCAGAAAACCAGTCAATATCTGGTGTGGTCACCATTCGCCTCACGCAGTGCAACACATCTCTGTCGCATAGAGTTGCTCAGGTTGTTGATTGTGACCTGTAGAATGTTGGTCCACTCCTCTACAATAGCTGTGCGAAGTTGCAGAATATTGGCAGAAACTGGAACACAAATAGTGGCCACACCAGATACTGACTGGTTTTCTGACACCCCCCCCCCCCCCCCATTTCCCCAGTAAGGCAAAACTGTGCAGATTTCGGAGTGGCCTTTTATTGTGGGCAGTCTAAGGCACACCTGTGAGGTGGGATGGATTATTGTCACATCTGTGACAGGTGTTAGAAGGTCTGAAAGACTGGCTGCACATGTGATCTGATAGCCTCTATTGGTTTCACTTTGTCTGTGCGTTGCTGGTATGTCCACACCTCCTGTTCAGGTGTGGATCATGTGACCTTTACCTCTCCGTATTTAGTCTGACTTTACCCATCACTCCTTGCTCTGGATAGCTTCATTTGGTTTTGGAAGAGCTGGAGTGTGGTTCTTGTTGAAGTCCTGTTCATCCATCATCCTCAGAAGTCAAGTGTTCCGCTTGTTGTGTTTTGTATTCCCCCCCCTGGTTGTTTACTAGGCCTGAGTGAGTCACTGGTTCCTTCACCTGGAAAGGGACGGGTTGACTCTGCCCCGTCATTACCTTTAGGGCATCCGAGGGTCAACAGGGTTTTCTAGGTTCCTGTGTATGGGCATCTCTACCATCGAGAGGTGCCCATATGGATAGGAGTTAGGGCCAGGAGCAGGGTTTTATAGGTTGTGACCCTTTTCCTTCCCTAGCGGTGAGGCCTAGTGTCTTTTCCCTTTCTTTTTGTTGTCTTATTGGTGTTTTCACCTACTACATCAGTGACCATTATCTCGGCAAAGGAGAAGTGCTCACTAACACAGATTTAGACAGATTTGTGAACAATATTTGAGAGTAATGGGTCTTAAAGATCTGAAACATTTTCTGAGTTCAGCTCATGCAAAATGGGAGCAAAACCGAAAGTGTTGCGTTTATATTATTGGTCAGTGTATATAAAAGCAGATAATTGAAGATAAAAAGAAGATACTGGAGTCACTTTTGTTGGCGCTGCTGGGCACGATGTCGCAGGCGAGGTTTGTGATATCAAATACTTTTATTAATATCTATGCATTTCAAGGGCGTATAGCTCTCTTCATCAGGACAATATTATGGTCGGGATATTTTACCAGCAAGTAATTCTAAACTGTTGTGACTTCATCACAACATTTTCTGGTAAGCGCAAATTCATTATCTTACTAGAAGTTTTTTGCTACTGTACCACACATGAGGCGCTGCCTCCTCTCTCCCCTTTTCCGCTTTACATAAAAGCAAATAATGCTAGTCGGATTGTAACTTTATTTATATGAACTTGACCTTATACATGAGTTATATTTGTATTTTAAATTTAGATTTCTACAATTTGAAATATGTAGAGATTGTGCCAAATATTGTTACATATTATATACGGATTGTATGCCTACATGTAATAATTTAAGAGTATTAAACAGGAATCATGAGTGTACAGATTCTTAAAAATACAGATATGTCCAAGGGTAGAATTCATTTATAGTGATGTCTGTAGGGATAGTTGGCTAGCTCTGCTAAAAATCTGTGGTTCAGCCAGTTTTCATGTTGTGTATATACAGTAACCCAGAACCGAAAACTTGCAAAACGGTTTATTGTTATTATATAATTTGCTGTAATCTAATGTTCTAATTTACTGCATTGTACAGTTGATATTTTTGTATGGATAGGTCAGGATTAAAGATCCGAACTCAGCCCTTTTTAGGCGGCTAGGAGACTCCTTAGAAGATTAGGCCTATAGAATCGCCTTCTCTGAGACATTTTCTCAGAGAATGCCATTACTACATAAAAATACTCCAGAAGGAGAGAGGATTAGAGGTCAAGAATCTGGAAGACCATGCACTGGAGTATGATACTGTGCTTGTTTAAGGCTTTCAGAAACTTTATTGCCCTGAAAGTGGACATTGCTAATACATTCTTCCAAATTTTGACACGGCCTGACTAGCCTTATCTTAATACTGTACCCCACCGTCTGGGAATTACAGGCAAGTTTTTGGAAGAACCTCAATCATTACAAACATTTCAGTTCATGAACATGTAATAAAACAGGCTTGTTTTTTTTATAAGACAAATTCTTATCTTATCTTACCTTCTTGGAGGGGTTTGATGCTGAAATTGAAAAAAAGAAGGTAAATATACTGCTTTGGTTCACTATTTATGTAAATGATTAATTTTATTTGGATAAGAAGCCATCTATGAATCTGAGGACCTTACCTTCCATGGCTGTGGTTTGGATTGTGTAGAATAAAAGCTGTTGAGAAATTAAAAAATAGTCATTAAAGTAGATTAAAGGACTTGGGACTTAGGAAGTGCAGGCGGTGCACGTGTCAAGGATTCGGTCCTTAGAATTATTTTAATACATTTCATGAACATCCCATTGGTTTCAGTGGGCACCGTGATTCATTTCTGCTGCAGGGATTGTTAGGTTTAAAGGGAGCTCTACCCCCCCCCAAATTTTTATTTTTTTAAATAATAAGCAGTGTATAGTGTAAGTGACGCTAAGTCCAGTTATGTAATGTTGATCTTCATACTAACTTGCATTCCGACAAACCAACAATAAAATGCATTGAGGGATTGTGTGAGTGAGCAGAACAGTCCTCTTAATGCATTTTACTGCTGGTGGGAGCCCAGTGTTGGAATACAAATGAGTATTAAGATAAAAATGACATAACTGGACTCAGCGTCACTTACACTACACACCACTTATTCTAGTTTGGGGGGTGTTTTGGAGATGGCAGATTCTTCACTTTAAGAAAGCAGGAATTCTTTTATCCCCATACTACTTGGGGACACAACTAAAAAATGGGAAAGGGCAATCAGAAACTCTGATGAAGGATACATAAGACTGTGTATATGAATGATAGCTTTTGCAAAAGATTATGATTTGGGCCTTCCCATAGAGCTGGTAGAAGTTGATATAATACTTCCTTCATGGCAACTACAGATCTTATGCAGTAAACCTTGGATTATATACCTGGACATCTGACAGAACCGAATCCACTGCTAATAATTTAGATTGTCATCACATATAAAGTGGGTGGTTGGCGTCACCTTCTCCCACTATATTTTTTAATAACTTGTTACTCAATTATGTGTTCATCTTCATGTCAGATTGCCGTAGTCTGGTTGAAAAGTCATTGCGATAATTAGCATTTACAAGCCGTCTTTCTATTTCTATAGCATATAGAGTAATAAAATAATAATCCCCTAGGGGTGAATGGTGCCCGTTCCTCATAAGGCCAGGTTGCAGTAACTGACATTTGCCAGCTGCACCTGTACTTGCCATGGTTTAGGTTGCAAATACAGGTGTAGGCCACTGGCGAGTGGTAATCCAGGTGGTTATAGCAGCCTGGCTACACCATGTTTGGGCACCTTAAGCAAAGGAAAATTTACAACATGATCTGGTTTTGGGGAACGTACTCAAAACAGAAATCTTTTATCCTAAACCCATTATCCAAATTGTACAATTATGCGAAATGATCTAAGAATGCAAGCTGTAGGAATCAGCCAATTTTCACCATTAACAGAGTGTATATTGCTCAAGCAAGTAATTACTGAAATATATGTGAGAAGTGATTTTAGGGAAATAGGGAATTGCTGCTTATAGACTCCATACAGTCTGTGTGATGACTGCACGACTAAGGAACATGCTTGTGGTGGAGAGGAGGAACAGGGACATGGGAGTTCACACTAATCATCAGTGGGTCTCCCAGCCATTTAACATATATCTCCTGTGCATAGGTGAAGGCCCTATAACATGTCCCTTAAATGGCTGAATGTCTGCTCAGATAAAGGCTTCCTAGTTTAGCAACTTATCCCTGAAACTCAAGAGTCCCTCTAGAAGTATAGTCCTTATGAATTTCCTGAATAGATTATCTGTTGGTCCAGAGGAGCACAAAGAAAGAGAAACTTCACAAGCAATGCCTTGCAGAAAAACTACTATGGATGATCTTGTAGTAGTAGTAGAAGTCACCTACCTTGAGCAAGCAGTAGTAGAATCTGAGATACGAATATCCATCTCACTCTATTTATACTGGAAGAATAGCTAGATGTAAACACTATGGAATCCAGCCCAAACAAGGTGTAGTCATCAAGAATTCATTGACATAAATATAATTTAGTAATACTCTTTATAACAATCATTTCAAATAATTACTATCATTATTTCAGATTCCTAGGAGGCCCTTTTTATATATTTATATGACCTTGTCCCAGGTAGACAGTGGAAATGGCATTTACTGAGGTCAGTAAGGGCAAATAAAATGCACATAGATTATTACTACCCAGAAGCATAACTTTACATTTATCCACATTAAATCTCATTTTCCATGTTGATGCCCAAACGATCAGTGTCCAAATCAGCTAGTAGTTTTTGGACATCTTCCATAGACTGCACAGTACCACATAGCTTGGGGTCATCTGCAAAAATAGAAACAGTGCTATCAATCCCATCCTTTATATCTTTAAAAAATAAGTTAATTAATAGGGGGCGCCACTGAATTTTGGGGTAAACCACTTATAACCCTTGACCATTCAGAATAGGAATCATTAACCACAGCTCTCTGGACACTGTTCTTCAGCCAGTTTTCCATCAAATTATACATTTTACTTTCTATAACTATAGACCTTATTTTACCAATTAAACATCTATGAGGGACAGTATCAAAAGCCTTTGCAAAATCCAGAAACACTACATCCACAGCCACCCCTTTGTCCAGACTTCTACTCACCTCCTCATAAAAACACATCAGGTTAGTCTCACAACTTCTGTCCTTAGTAAACCCACTTCACTGGTGCAGTTATTTGTGGCAAAAGCGTTTAGTGGCCTATTTAAGTACAAAAAGAAAAATACATTCGCAGTTCACATCAGCGGTTATATGTGTTGAAAACATTTAGTCGCCTATTTCAGTACAAAAAGAAAATTCATTCTCAGTTCACGTCGGCGGTTATATGTTTTGAAAGCGTTTATTGGCCTTTTTCAGTACAAAAAGAAAAATATATTCTCAGTTCACGTCAGCAGTTATATGTTTTGAAAGCATGGCTGGGAGTCAGCAGGGTGGCAGCAGTGGGAGGTTGGGAGCCAGTTGGGTGGACGTGCCCGGGGTAGACCACCTGTTTCGCAGCAGCCTACCTGCCCGGGAAGTAGTGGTGCAGGGGTTCACGGAAGTAGCGGCGGTAGCAGTCAGTCAGTGCAGCAGTTATATGTGTTATTTTGTATTTTAGTACAAAAAGAAAAATATATTCTCAGTTCACTTTGGCAGTTATTTGTGTTGAAAGCATTTAGTGGCCTATTTCAGTACAAAAAGAAAAATTATATTCTCAGTTTACATTGGCGGTTATATGTCTTGAAAGCATGGCTGGGAGTTAGCAGGGTGGTGGCAGTAGGAGGTTGGGAGCCAAACGTGCCCGGAGTAAACCACCTGCTTCGCAGCAGCCTACCTGCCCGGAAAGTAGTGGTGCAGGGATTCACGGAAGCATCAGTGGTAGAAGTCAGTGCGGACTGGGGAAAATCAACTACTGGGCGGTGTGGCAGTTTTTTGGTAAGCCGCCGGAGGAGGTTAACATGGCCATATGTAGAATATGTGGGCAGAAGGTGAAGTGTGACCAGGGTGCCAATGTTGGCACCACAGCCCTGCGTCAACATATGCAGCGTCACCATATGTGGTATCCTGATGCTGCTGCTGCCATCTCCACACTGTCACCTTGCCACTCTGTGGTATCCTGATGTTATTGACATCTCCACACTATGTCACCTTGCCACTATGTGGCCTCCTCATGCTTCTGCCACCTCCATAATTTCTCGTTGTCGTGCTACTCTGGCTTCCTCATGCTGCTGACACCCCCACATTTTGTCTTCGTGCCACTCAGTGGCCTCCTCATGCTGCTTCCATCTCGACAATCTCTCATCGTTCTGATACTCTGTGGCCTCCTCATGCTGCCGCCACCTCCAGACTCTGTCATTGTGCCACTCGGTAGCCTCCTCATACTGCTGCCAATCCAGACTTGGTCATTGTGCCACTCAGTGGCCTTCTCATACTGCTGCCAACTCCAGACTCCGTCAGTGTGCCACTCTGTGGCCTCCTGATGCTGCAGCCACCATCAGACTTTGTCATTGTGCCACTCGGTGGCCTCCTCATGCTGCTGCCACCTCCACAATCTCTCATCGTCGTGCTACTCTGGCCTCCTCATGCTGCTGACACCTCCACACTTTGTCTTCATGCCACTCTGTGACCTTCTCATGCTGCTGCTACTTCCACAATCTCTTGTCGTCATGCTACTCTGTGGCCTCCTGATGTTGCCGCCACCTCCAGACTCTGTCATTAGGCCACTGTATGGTCTCCTCATGCTGCTTCCACCTCACCACTATGTCATAGGTCCACTCTGTGGACTTATTATGCTGTTCCCACCCTCCCCACTTCATGACTGGGCCACTATTTTGCCTTTTGGCCTGGCTGATATCATGATTTATTTGACCTTTCTTCTTATCTGTCAGAAGGAAGGAAAAATGAGATGCACTACGGATTCTGTCTGTGTAGCAGCTGTAAGGCCTGTATGGTCTCATCAGAATTGGCTTATGATTTGGTAGCCAAAAGCAGGAGTGGGTACAAAACACAGAAGACATGCAAATATTCTATTCATGTGTCATCTCTGTTTTAGATCCACTCCTGTTTTATATTGGCATTAGCAATACTGATGGATTATTGAGAAAATTCTGACAGAGTGAAGGCGTATGCTTCACAGACAGGATCAGTTTTTTGTGGTCTATTGTTCTGACAGTTCAGAGGAAGGGCAAATTAATCAGTGACGTCAACACAAACTTACTGCTGACACCCTCTTCACTCTGTCAGGGGGTCTCTACTTGTATACGTGTTTAATAGAACACGTTCTGTAGACATCTATGTGGAATCAGCTGACGACGGTGTAAAAGGAGTGCGCTTCTTCTTGGCGCTAACATCGACCTGTAAGGCTGAGTTCATACCTGAGTTATTTGGTCAATTTTGGCCCCATAACTGCCCTAATAAGTGAAGAGTGCAGTGATTCTAAGACTGACACCTGTCATCTGCATGTCATACGGACTCACAGTATTATTTCACTACCAAAGCAGACTCCCTATGCGTGTTACTACTGCAAGGCACAGTGTTCTACACCACTATAAAGGCACTCAGCAGCCAGGAAATAGCCGTTTTTTAACATAATTTGCCGCAAATATATTCGGATTGAACCGAATTTTTCCCGAAAAATTCAGCGAACCGGCAAACCGAATTTAAAAAAAAATTCATTCATCTTTACTTATATTAGTTAACAAACCATATACACATAAAAATGAAACCTATTTAGAATACATGTAAACTGTATCACCTTTAAGTACATCTTTGGGGATATTTTTTGTCATTGCATTTTACTAATTATTAGATAAAATACAATTTTATAAAAAATATCAGCAGTTTTTCCTACAGCTTTCACTTTCTCTACCACTAGAGACAATGTCTCTCTGCCTTACACTGAATTCATCCAGGATCTACTCTGGCCCCTTGATCTGTATCTCTTATCTCCTGACAGCTCATAAACACTCATTATAGTTAAATTGCTATTAAACCTGATAAGAATAAAAAAGTACGTATGGTGATCGTCGTAACAGAAAAAAACTTTAAAAGGGCTAAGTCATATTTTCTGATCACTTCTACCCCTACAAAATTAAATGTCATACATAACCCAAAGTGGTATCAACAAAAACTGCAGATCACCTCTCAAAAAACAAGCCCTTTCTCCATAGATGGAAAAGTACATGTGAAAAAGGTATGTGTATCAGAATATAGGGAAGCAATGACATTTTTTAAAAGTTTTTAATTTTTTTTTAAAAGCATTAAAACATAACACAAACTATATAAATTTGGTATTGCTATAATCGGACTGACTAACCAATGAATGTCCCATTTATAATTTTTCCAGCTTCCTAATACATTGTAATGAATCACTTTAATATTCCATACAAAGTATAATCCCTCATATGGCTAGGTGGAAATATAAGCGCTAATTTGCCATCACAGCCCATGCTTAACCACACCATGGACACCACGACCAAAGTACATGGATACAGCTCCAACCAACAACAACCCCATCATCCCCCAGTCAGTGTCCTAAGTACCCCAATGTCTCCCCCCTGGTTTGAGCTCATCCGCCTTGGAACACCTCCAAAATGCTAACCATACATTGGTGGATGTATTTCCCTGAGGCGAGACTCTCACTTGAGACTACACATGAGACCCCATCTGGGGACGGTACCACTGGGTCTACCTGTCACAATCCACATAATGGGAGTAATGGCTGGGAGAACAATGGCTTAATTGAGACCCCCGAGTCCTGTGGGAACCCCTTTTGTCTTTTAATCCCAGTACACTATCCCAATCCATTAACAAAGTTTATATGCACCTTAAAATAGCAGAAATATACCTTACAAACCGCAACAATAAAACTCAACATAACCGTCGTTTTGTACTGGAAAAAGGTTGGAATTTAAATTAAGTCCAATGAAAAATGGCCATGAAAAGCTGACAGTGTGCGTTCCTTTTTTTCACTAGTTTAAACTTTCCCAATACAGCCATCTGCAATTTAAAGAAATAGCTGATCTCAGATCTATCCCCTAACCATCAGCCCCAGTCATAGATAATGCCTGTTAAAGTATAATTGAGCTCAGTCACGGACTGGCCCACAGGGGAACAGGGAAATCCCCCAGTGGGCCCCTGAGAAAGGTGAACCCCAAGGCCACCAGCACAAAATCTCAAATAACCTATATCAATAAAAACTGGGTAGACTATCCAGTTTATTATTATACACACATCAGAAGGTTAAGATGGCCTCTAGGAATAGATGTGGGCCAGTATCCTCTCTTCCTTTGGACCCAGCTTTTGAAGTTGTTGTTGAAACCAACATAATTAATAATTTTTTAGCGTCTTGTTGCTGTCTGCCTCTGTGTGGGCAGGTAATATTTGCATGTCGCTATACAGTGGGCCCCCAGAATGAATGAATTTTAGTGGCCCAGGCATCCTAGACCGGCAATGATTGAGGTACATCGTTATGTAGTTGTACATAGTTATTCCAAAGTACGGTAATAATAAAGTGATAAAGTGATTATAAAGAAACATAAAGTTTAACAAGGGAACATAGAAAAAAAAAACTAAATTCCATCAAAGTCAACCAAGGGATAGGGAAGTTGGTGTGAATTTAAAAAAAATGGAAGTGAGACCCAGATTTCTACACATTTTCATAAGCATTGATGGCATTTACTTTTAACAATTCATCTAAACCCTTTTTAAAACTTCCCACTGTTCCTTCTGTGACCATGTTTGGAGGTAGAGTATTCCACAGATTCAAAGTTCTTACAGTAAAGAAGCCTCTGGAGTCTGAACTTTTTTTTTTCTCCAGGCAGTGCCTCCTTGTCTTTTGTGGGGATTTTTACATAGAATTTATACATTTGTCATGTCTCCCCCCACCTTAGACATCTTTTCTCAAGACTAAATAAATTTCGTTTAGGCTACTTTCACACTAGCGTTCGGAGCGGGTCCGTCTGATGCATAATGCAGACGTTTGCATCCGTTCAGAACGGATCCGTCTGCATTAGAACTTAGAAATTTTTCTAAGTGTGAAAGTAGCCTGAGCGGATCCGTCCAGACTTTACATTGAAAGTCAATGGGGGCGGATCCGTTTGAAGATTGAGCCATAGGTTTGTTAACTAATATAAGTAAGGCTACTTTCACACTAGCGTTCAGAGAGGATCCGTCTGGTGTCTGCACAGACGGATCCTCTCCTATAATGCAGACGTTTGGATCCGTCCAGACTTTACATTGAAAGTCAATGGGGGACGAATCCGTTTGAAAATTGAGCCATATGGTGTCAACTTCAAACGGATCCGTCCCCATTGACTTACATTGTAAGTCTGGACGGATCCGCTTGCCTCCGCACGGCCAGGCGGACACCCGAACGCTGCAAGCAGCGTTCAGGTGTCCACCTGCTGAGCGGAGCGGAGGCTGAACGCTGGCAGACTGATGCATTCTGAGCGGATCCGCCTCCACTGAGAATGCATTAGGGCTGGACGGCTGCGTTCGGGGCCGCTTGTGAGCCCCTTCAAACGGAGCTCACGAGCGGACACCCGAACGCAGGTGTGAAAGTAGCCTTAGTTGCTCTGTTTTGTAGTTTTTCCGGCTCTAGGGCATCTTTTCTATGGACTAGTGTCCAGAACATATTCCAGATAAGGCTCACCAAAGCTTTGTAAAGTGGTAATATGACATTCCTGTCCCGCGAGTCCAAGCCTCACTTAATACATGACAATATCCTGGTGGCCTTAGAAGCAGCTGATTGACATTGTATGCTGTTATTTAATCTATGATCTACAAGTACACCCAGATCCTGCTCTACCAGTGACTCTCCCAGTGTTACATCACCTAGGACATATGATGCATGGAGATTATTATTACTTTACATTTATCCATAGTGAACCACATTTGTCAAGTTGATTCCCAAATGCTTGTAGTTTTTGGACTGCTTGGTGTCATCTGTAAAAATAGAAATGTTGCTATTAATTCCATTCTCAATATCAATAATAAATAAATTAAATAATAGGGGACCTAGCACTCAACCTTGGGGTACACCACTTATAACCTGGGACCATTCAGGATAGGAATCATTGACCACAACTCTCTGGACACGGTCCTTCATACAGTTTTCAATCCAATTACAAACTAAGCATATAGACTTTATTTTAACTAGTAAATGTCTATGAGGGACAGTATCCAATGCCTTTGCAAGATCCAAAAACACTAAATCTACAGCCATCCCTACATCCAGGCTTCTACTTGCCTCATAAAAACAAATTTGGTTCGGCTCACAACTTCTGTCATTTTGTTTAAACTAGGGACTGGGAGGGTAATTACATTATAGGAGGGGAAGATAGAGACCTGGTAGGAGGTAATGAAACTGGGTAGAGTTGAGCGAACACCTGGATGTTCGGGTTCGAGAAGTTCGGCCGAACTTCCCGGAAATGTTCGGGTTCGGGATCCGAACCCGACCCGAACTTCGTCCCGAACCCCATTGAAGTCAATGGGGACCCGAACTTTTCGGCACTAAAAAGGCTGTAAAACAGCCCAGGAAAGAGCTAGAGGGCTGCAAAAGGCAGCAACATGTAGGTAAATCCCCTGCAAACAAATGTGGATAGGGAAATGAATTAAAATAAAAATAAAATATATAAAAATAAACCAATATCAATTGGAGAGAGGTCCCATAGCAGAGAATCTGGCTTCACATCAGCAGAGAATCAGTCTTCATGCCATAGCAGAGAATCTGGCTTCACGTCACCCACCACTGGAACAGGCCACTGTCACATATTTAGGCCCAGGCACCCAGACAGAGGAGAGAGGTCCCGTAACAGAGAATCTGGCTTCATGTCAGCAGAGAATCAGTCTTCATGTCATAGCAGAGAATCAGGCTTCACGTCACCCACCACTGGAACAGGCCACTGTCACACATTTAGGCCCTGGCCCCCAGACAGAGTAGAGATGTCCCGTAACAGAGAATCTGGCTTCATGTCAGCACAGAATCAGTCTTCATGTCATAGCAGAGAATCAGGCTTCACGTCACCCACCACTGGAACAGGCCACTGTCACACATTTAGGCCCTGGCACCCAGACAGAGGAGAGAGGTCCCGTAACAGAGAATCTGGCTTCATGTCAGCACAGAATCAGTCTTCATGTCATAGCAGAGAATCAGGCTTCACGTCACCCACCACTGGAACAGGCCACTGTCACATATTTAGGCCCCGGCGCCCAGACAGAGGAGAGAGGTCCCGTAACAGAGAATCTGGCTTCATGTCAGCACAGAATCAGTCTTCATGTCATAGCAGAGAATCAGGCTTTACGTCACCCACCACTGGAACAGGCCACTGTCACATATTTAGACCCAGGCAGAGGAGAGAGGTCGCGTAACAGAGAATCTGGCTTCATGTCAGCACAGAATCAGTCTTCATGTCATAGCAGAGAATCAGGCTTCACGTCACCCACCACTGGAACAGGCCACTGTCACACATTTAGGCCCCGGCACCCAGACAGAGGAGAGGTTCATTCAACTTTGGGTTGCCCCGCAATATAATGGTAAAATGAAAATAAAAATAGGATTGAATGAGGAAGTGCCCTGGAGTACAATAATATATTGTTAAGGGGAGGTAGTTAATGTCTAATCTGCACAAGGGATGGACTGGTCCTGTGGGATCCATGCCTGGTTCATTTTTATGAACGTCAGCTTGTCCACATTGGCTGTAGACAGGCGGCTGCGTTTGTCTGTAATGACGCCCCCTGCCGTGCTGAATACACGTTCAGACAAAACGCTGGCCGCCGGGCAGGCCAGCACCTCCAAGGCATAAAAGGCTAGCTCTGGCCACGTGGACAATTTGGAGACCCAGAAGTTGAATGGGGCCGAACCATCAGTCAGTACGTGGAGGGGTATGCACAGGTACTGTTCCACCATGTTAGTGAAATGTTGCCTCCTGCTAACACGTTCCGTATCAGGTGGTGGTGCAGTTAGCTGTGGCGTGGTGACAAAACTTTTCCACATCTCTGCCATGCTAACCCTGCCCTCAGAGGAGCTGGCCGTGACACACCTGCGTTGGCGACCTCTTGCTCCTCCTCTGCCTTCGCCTTGGGCTTCCACTGGTTCCCCTGTGACATTTGGGAATGCTCTCAGTAGCGCGTCTACCAACGTGCGCTTGTACTCGCGCATCTTCCTATCACGCTCCAGTGTAGGAAGTAAGGTGGGCACATTGTCTTTGTACCGGGGATCCAGCAGGGTGGTAACCCAGTAGTCCGCACACGTTAAAATGTGGGCAACTCTGCTGTCGTTGCGCAGGCACTGCAGCATGTAGTCGCTCATGTGTGCCAGGCTGCCCAGAGGTAAGGACAAGCTGTCCTCTGTGGGAGGCGTATCGTCATCGTCCTGTGTTTCCCCCCCAGCCACGCACCAGTGATGGGCCCGAGCTGCTTTGGGTGCCACCCTGCTGTGAACATGCTTCATCCTCATCCTCCTCCACCTCCTCCTCGTCCTCCAGTAGTGGGCCCTGTCTGGCCACATTTGTACCTGGCCTCTGGTGTTGCAAAAAACCTCCCTCTGAGTCACTTCGAAGAGACTGGCCTGAAAGTGCTAAAAATGACCCCTCTGCCTCCTCCTCCTGGGCCACCTCCTCTTCCATCATCGCCCTAAGTGTTTTCTCAAGGAGACATAGAAGTGGTATTGTAACGCTGATAACGGCGTCATCGCCACTGGCCATGTTGGTGGAGTACTTGAAACAGCGCAACAGGGCACACAGGTCTCGCATGGAGGCCCAGTCATTGGTGGTGAAGTGGTGCTGTTCCACAGTGCGACTGACCCGTGCGTGCTGCAGCTGAAACTCCACTATGGCCTGCTGCTGCTCGCACAGTCTGTCCAGCATGTGCAAGGTGGAGTTCCACCTGGTGGGCACATCGCATATGAGGCGGTGAGCGGGAAGGCCGAAGTTACGCTGTAGCGCAGACAGGCGTGCAGCAGCAGGGTGTGAACACCGGAAGCGCGAACAGACGGCCCGCACTTTATGCAGCAGCTCTGACATGTCGGGGTAGTTGCGAATGAACTTCTGCACCACCAAATTCAGCACATGCGCCAGGCAAGGGATGTGCCTCAAACCGGCTAGTCCCAGAGCTGCAACGAGATTTCGCCCATTATCGCACACCACCAGGCTGGGCTTGAGGCTCACCGGCAGCAACCACTCGTCGGTCTGTTGTTCTATACCCCGCCACAACTCCTGTGCGGTGTGGGGCCTGTCCCCCAAACATATGAGTTTCAGAACGGCCTGCTGACGTTTACCCCGGGCTGTGCTGAAGTTGGTGGTGAAGGTGTGTGGCTGACTGGATGAGCAGGTGGAAGAAGAGGAGGAGGAAGCTGAGTAGGAGGAGGAGGAGACAGGAGGCAAAGAATGTTGCCCTGCGATCCTTGGCGGCGGAAGGACGTGCGCCAAACAGCTCTCCGCCTGGGGCCCAGCCGCCACTACATTTACCCAGTGTGCAGTTAGGGAGATATAGCGTCCCTGGCCGTGCTTACTGGTCCACGTATCTGTGGTTAGGTGGACCTTGCCACAGATGGCTTTGCGCAGTGCACACTTGATTTTATCGGACACTTGGTTGTGCAGGGAAGGCACGACTCTCTTGGAGAAGTAGTGCCGGCTGGGAACAACATACTGTGGGACAGCAAGCGACATGAGCTGTTTGAAGTTATCTGTGTCCACCAGCCTAAATGACAGCATTTCATAGGCCAGTAGTTTAGAAATGCTGGCATTCAGGGCCAGGGATCGAGGGTGGCTAGGTGGGAATTTACGCTTTCTCTCAAATGTTTGTGAGATGGAGAGCTGAACGCTGCCGTGTGACATGGTTGAGATGCTTGGTGACGCAGGTGGTGGTGTTGGTGGTACATCCCATGTTTGCTGGGCGGCAGGTGCCAACGTTCCTCCAGAGGCGGAGGAAGAGGCTGAGGCGGCGGCAGCAGCAGAAGAGGCCGAGGCGGCAGCAGCAGAAGAGGTAGCAGGGGGAGCCTGAGTGACTTCTTTGTTTTTAAGGTGTTTACTCCACTGCAGTTCATGCTTTGCATGCAGGTGCCTGGTCATGCAGGTTGTGCTAAGGTTCAGAACGTTAATGCCTCGCTTCAGGCTCTGATGGCACAGCGTGTAAACCACTCGGGTCTTGTCGTCAGCATATTGTTTAAAGAAGTGCCATGCCAGGGAACTCCTTGAAGCTGCCTTTGGGGTGCTCGGTCCCAGATGTCGGCGGTCAGTAGCAGGCGGAGTCTCTTGGCGGCGGGTGTTCTGATTTTGCCCACTGCTCCCTCTTTGTCTTTTGCTACGCTGTTGGCTCGGTCTCACCACTGCCTCTTCCTCCGAACTGTGAAAGTCAGTGGCACGACCTTCATTCCATGTGGGGTCTAGGACCTCATCGTCCCCTGCATCGTCTTCCACCCAGTCTTGATCCCTGACCTCCTGTTCAGTCTGCACACTGCAGAAAGACGCAGCAGTTGGCACCTGTGTTTCGTCATCATCAGAGACGTGCTGAGGTGGTATTCCCATGTCCTCATCATCAGGAAACATAAGTGGTTGTGCGTTAGTGCATTCTATCTCTTCCACCCCTGGGGAAGGGCTAGGTGGATGCCCTTGGGAAACCCTGGCAGCAGAGTCTTCAAACAGCATAAGAGACTGCTGCATAACTTGAGGCTCAGACAGTTTCCCTGATATGCATGGAGGTGATGTGACAGACTGATGGGCTTGGTTTTCATGCGCCATCTGTGCGCTTTCTGCAGAAGACTGGGTGGGAGATAATGTGAACGTGCTGGATGCACTGTCGGCCACCCAATTGACTAATGCCTGTACCTGCTCAGGCCTTACCATCCTTAGAACGGCATTGGGCCCCACCAAATATCCCTGTAAATTCTGGCGGCTACTGGGACCTGAGGTAGTTGGTACACTAGGACGTGTGGCTGTGGCAGAACGGCCACGTCCACTCCCAGCACCAGAGGGTCCACTAACATCACCACGACCATGTCCATGTCCGCGTCCCTTACTAGTTGTTTTCCTCATTGTTACCGTTCACCACAATAAGAAAAATATTATTCGGGCCAATGTATTGAATTAAAATTCAGGCCTTTTTTTTACAGACACCTAACACTGTCTGGCTATCTATTTAGGTACCGTATTACACTAATACAGGCACACAAGTAATGACAGATTTGGTTGAATATAAATGTGAGGCCTATTTTTTACGCGCTGTGTGACAGATATACCTTTAATCACAGAATTAGACTTGTATCTGCACTGTAGCGTGTGTGTTAAGTTTTTCAGAATGACACTATCAGCACCTTCAATCTAAGATATCCTTTTTGGGATAGATTTAAAGTAGGCCTGATATAGCAGAAACTACTAATTTTGAGAATGGCAAATTTGGGAATAGTTTTTCAACCCAGAACAAAAACTGTGCTTTTACGGTCACTAAATATAACTTGACCAGCTAAAACTGTACTGATTTGGAGGAATAGAAATGTCAGGCCTATTTTTTAGGCGCTGGGTGACAGGCTCAACTTGCCCCTGATGTAGTATATGGCCAAAAAATAACCACACTGTTGATGGTTAAATGCACTTGGGTGACACAGGCTCAGCCTGCACCTAATGTAGTATATGGCCAAAAAATAACCACACTATTGATGGTTAAATGCACTTGGGTGACACAGGCTCAGCCTGCACCTGATGTAGTATATGGCCAAAAAATAACCACACTGTTGATGGTTAAATGCACTTGGGTGACACAGGCTCAGCCTGCACCTGATGTAGTATTAGGCCAAAAAATAACCACACTGTTGATGGTTAAATGCACTTGGGTGACACAGGCTCAGCCTGCACCTGATGTAGGATATAGCAAAAAATAACCACACTATTGATGGTTAAAAGCACTTGGTGGTAGCTTGTGCTGGCGCACCACAAGCCACAAAATGGCCGCCGATCACCCCAGAAAAAAGTGATATAAAAACGCTCTGGGCAGCCTAAAAAAAGTCAGCAATTCAATATCAGCACTTCAATGATCCACAGCTGGAGATCAATCACTGAATTAAGTCTTTTGGAGGAGTTAATCTGCCTAATCTCGCCCTAACATCGCAGCAGCAACCTCTCCCTATGCTTGTATCAGCAGAGTGACGTGCAGCGCTACGTGACCCAAGCTTATATAGAGGCTGGGTCACATGCTGCACTGGCCAATCACAGCCATGCCAATAGTAGGCAAGGCTGTGATGGCCTCTTGGGGCAAGTAGTATGACGCTTGTTGATTGGCTGCTTTGCAGCCTTTCAAAAAGCGCCGAACACCGAACCCGAACCCGGACTTTTACGAAAATGTTCGGGTTCGGGTCCGTGTCACGGACACCCCAAAATTCGGTACGAACCCGAACTATACAGTTCGGGTTCGCTCATACCTAAAACTGGGTGAGGAATGGAAGGAGAGACTAGAAAAGTTCATAAGCAAAGGTGTGGAGTAAAAATATACAAAAACCTCTTAATGGTATGTATACTAATGCTAGAAGCCTGACTAATAAAACTGGTGAACTGGAATTAGTGATGTGTGAGGAGGACTATGACATAGTGGGAATAACTGAGACATGGCTGGATGATAGCTATGACATAGTGGGAATAACTGAGACATGGCTGGATGATAGCTATGACTGGGCGGTTAACTTACAGGGTCACAGTCTGTTTAGAAAGGATCGTCAATATTGGAGAGGGGGAGGGGTCTGCCTTTATGTAAAGTCCTGTCTAAGGTCTGTTTCACAGTTGCGTTGTGGTATTCCGATTTTGAGATCCAGCAAAGGATCTCAAAACCGGGCCAAAATGGTTCAATTTTACCCATTCATTGTTAATGAGGTTGAAACTGATCAGGATGAATCAAGATACATTCTGTTCCATTTCATTGCCTTTTTTGATTGGACACAAAACTGCTGGTTTTGTGTCCAGTCTGTGAAATGGAACAAACCAGATCCGGCAGCAAAGTCAATGTAAGTCAAGGATGCTGGATCCTTTTTTTCAGATCCCAAAAAACTGGATCCGTCAGCCATTGACTTACAATGATTTTAGTGCCAAAGCCGGTTCGGTTTCATTGTAACAAAACTGCATCCTAACGGAAAGGATGCACCTGGATTTGTTGACATCAAATGGAAACGTTCTGGTCCGGTTTTGAGATCCTCTGCCAGATCTCAAAACCAGAGACCATAAAACAAGTGTTAAACAAGCCTAAAGCCCACAGTCTGGGAAGATATAAGCGAGGGACATGAATATGTGGAGTTACTGTGGGTAGAAATACATGGAGGCAAAAACAATAATAAAGTACTGATAGGAGTTTATTATGATATAGAGGGTTAGTGTCTGCACCGATAGGAAACAGTGGTGTGGCCACTGAGGAAGAAGCACTGTGCTTTGAAATGCGTCTGATACCCGCAGCATCGCCACCCTACAGATCGCAAACACAGCATTTGAAAATAGGATTAAAAAGACACTCATCGATCTTTTCAAAGAACGCATCATTTTGAAGATTCGCATCAATTGGAAGACTTGCATCGATACCCGTGCTTTTTTTCAAACTCCAAGCCGCCGCTCCCGCCCACGTGGGACGCCACATCATGGGCAGGTAGAGCAAGGCCGGAGAATAACACAGCAGCAGAACGGGTAACGTAACACCAATAGGGTGCCTCTACAATGAGCACACCTGTCTATGTTCCTCCCCCCCATTTTTTTATTTGCAAATTGCCTCCCACATCTATATCTTGCAGGAGTTTATTATAAGCCACCAAATATAACAGAGTCGAAATAGACAAGGCGGCAAATCATAATGAGGTTGTTATTATGGGGGACTTCAACTATCCAGATTTAGACCTAAAAACTAAAACCTGTATATCTCATAAAGGAAACAGGTTCTTGGCAATAACCAAAGACAATTACCTTTCCCAAGTAGTTCAGGATCTGACTAGATGGCCACAATGGACTTAGTATTAACCAATAGACCTAACAGAACAACAGATGTGCAGGTTGGGGGACACCTGGGAAATAGTGACCATAAAATAATAACCTTCCAATTGCCATTCAAAAAAGTGTTTCTTCAGGGAGGAACTAAAATACCAAACTTCCAAAAAGCTAAATTTGATCAGCTAAGAGAGGACATTGGCCTAACTAACTGGGACAAAGTCCTCAAAAATAAAAGTACAGCCACACAATGGAATATTTTTTAAAGCATCCTAAACTCTAATTGTGAGAGGTACATACCTTATGGGAATAAAAGGTTAAGGAACAAGAAAAAAAACTATGTGGATAGAAATGTCAAGGAAGCAAAACATGACAAAAAGAAAGCATTTAAATCACTAAAACAGGAGGGTAGTGAGGAAGCACTGAAAAGCTATAAGGGAAAAAAAATAGAATATATAAAAGACAAATAAAAGCAAACAAGCTGGAGATGGAGATTCATTGCCAAAGAGAGTAAAACTAATCCTAAAAATGTTCCTTAATTATATAAATGGTAAAAAGTTTAAACCTGAAAGCATGATGAGGCAGGAGTTGTAGAGAGCTATGAGGAGAAAATGAATCGAATTAATTATCTTTTTTCTCCAGATGACATGCAGAGTGTAGTAGTAAATTCACCATTAATGGTGGCCTGTCTGACCCAAAAAGAAGTACAGTAGTATCTTAAAAAGATCAAAATAGACAAATCATGGGATCCAGTTGGAATACACCCAGCCTGGGGCTGCCGTGCACCTTGCTGGTGTGCTGGATACCTGTACAGAGTCCTGTTTGGTGTGTGAGCTCCTGTACGTATATGCACGGGTTCCAGTCGTGGTGGCAGCGGCAGGTAAACGTCTTGTCTGGTGTTCTTACCTGCCGACTCTGTTGATGTATTCAGTCTTCCACGTTTCCCTGCAGCTAGGCCATTTGAGACTCCTGTTCCTCCGTGTCTGGGAGAACAGGTTGTCTTTCCCCTGCTCCTATGTGAGGGATTCTCAGGGCGACTCAGGGCCAAAGGTATCCAGAGTATGAGCCGTCCTACCATCAAGGTCCACTCATACGGTTAGGAGTTAGGACGAGGATTAGGGACACAATAGGAGGTTACATGCTCCCTGATTCCGGCATCCTGGCCTAGCTGCTTCCCCTTTATATCTGACATTGTATGGTGGGGGGTTTCCCCCACTCCCCACCGTGACCATATGATGTCAAGGTGGATTTGCATGCTGTGGTGGGTTAGCAAGATTTTGCGTTTTCTCTCTGTATGGTGCTGTGGTGGGTTGTAGGATGGTACACAGATAAGCATGCCAAGATCACACAACATTGAAGTTTGGACCCAAATCTTCCATGAATTGGGTCATTTACATACTGGTATACAGAAATTTTAAGTGACCCATATTTGGTACCATTCCAGGTATTACTTTGGTTGCCCTCCTATAAACCCTCTCAAGTTCTGATAATGTGTTTCTTGTGCACAGGAGCCCAGATTGGACAATACTCCATGTGCAAATAGTGATTTGTAAAGTGGTAGAACTATGTTCTTATCATGTGCATCTATGCCCCTTTGATGCACCCCATGATCGTATTAGCCTTGGCAGCAGCTGCTTGACACTGGTTGCTACAGATAAAAGGGGTTGGTCCCACCCACACCTATCTCTAGAATGGAGCCAGCTCATGAGGAGAAATGATGGACCGGACAGGCTGTGGTAATGGACACTGCATGCAAGTGATTCTGCCCATTAGCCGCACCTCCATCCTCCTCCTCTCTGTACTTCATGTCTCCTCATAAACTCCATTCCTACAGAGATTCAGCTGAAGATCTTATCAGCTGTATTCAGGATTATAATCCCTGACAAGTACAGCAGAGAGGAGGATGAGGCAGTTCTTTTGCTCAGTGTTGTGAAGTAACTTGTCCTGCTGTGTGATTAGGACAGGTTTTGTATATACTAATAGGATAGCGGCCATTTTATTTCTCCTAATGATTGCTCCCTAGACAAAACAAGCCATTATAACTTGTTAGCTGCAAGCATACATATTGTGGCATAAATGAAAACGTTGAATCCTTTTTTTGGAGGTTAATCATAGAATTTATAAGCTCACTATTTTTGAGAAGATTTAATCAATTTGAACTGACATGGTGGAACCTTACCTTTTTAAAGGCTATGTATAGCCGACGTGGGGAGGGGGGGGGGGGCAAACTGGGCAGTTGTCCAGGGCCCCCAACGTCTAAGAGGCCTCCTGCTTCAGTGCTCCTGTTCAGCTGTACATCCATGGAAGCGACGAGGCGGACAGCTGAACAGCCTCACTTTAAACTGCAGTGTCCTGGACTAGGGCAGTGTTCCCTCTAAACTGCGCAGGTTAGAGGGCCTGGCTGGCATTGTGCTGAGATTGACAGTACCTGTATTTTTTCTTTTTTACCCATTGCGGTAATTTTATCAGCTTCAATGCTTTTTTTATCAGCTGCTGACTGATGAAGTGGAAGGAACAGAGCGCAGTGGGTGCCCGCATCTCAGCTGCTTAGGAGTCCATGCTTTGACTCCATATATGGCTTGGGAGTCCCTGCTCTATGTCCATATATGATTGTGAAGATGAAGGGGGTATTCCCAAGCATGCTTGGGGATACCCTGTGTATTTAAGTTTTATTTAGTATCTATTTTTGAAGTGTTTCAGAGGCAAGAGCCTTAACCACTGAGCTATACAGGGTGGGCCATTTATATGGATACACCTTAATAAAATGGGAATGGTTGGTGATATTAACTTCCTGTTTGTGGCACATTAGTATATGTGAGGGGGGAAACTTTTCAAGATGGGTGGTGACCATGGCGGCCATTTTGAAGTCGGTCATTTTGAATCCAACTTTTGTTTTTTTAATAGGAAGAGGGTCATGTGACACATCAAACTTATTGGGAATTTCACACGAAAAACAATGGTGTGCTTGGTTTTAACGTAACTTTATTCTTTCGGGAGTTATTTACAAGTTTCTCTTTGTTTACAGCCATTGACATGTCGGCGAGGTTAACACGTGAGGAGCGGATAGAAATTGTGTTGATGTCTGGTGAACGCAGTAACCAGGTCATTGCAGCAGATTTCAATGCAAGACCCTACGAGACCACCTATCTCCCATGCTACAGTTAGCAAACTGCTTGCTAAGTTTCGTGAAACTGGTTCAGTATTGGATTTGCCAAAATGTGGACGCATGAAATCTGTCTCTAATGAAGAAACATCAGTGGCTGTCCTAGCTTCATTCAGCAAGAGCCCACAGCGTAGCACTCGCTGCATGTCACTGGATAGTGGCATTAGTCGAACATCCCTTGGGCGGATATTAGCTACTCACAAATGGCACCCTTACAAACTCCAGCATATCAACGAGGACGACCCAGATCAGCGCACTGAATTTGCAGAAACAAAACAAAAATTGCAGAAGCAAAACAAAAATTGGAACAGAACCCTCTTTTTACGCAGAAGATTTTGTTCAGTGATGAGGCAAACATTTATGTGAATGGTGAAGTTAACAAACAAAACCACCGCTATTGGTCTGACACTAACCCACATTGGATAGATCCCTCCAAGACTGTTGGAACAAAAAAATTTATGGTATGGTGTGGTATATGGGGTACAAAGATAGTGGCGCCATTCTTCATCAATGGAAACTTCAAGTCCAGGACCTCCAAGGTAATGTTTTTAGAAATACCACCAGTGCCACGAGAGTCACTGGAGCTTAGGGAGTTAAATAAGTGGCTCAGAAGCTGGTGCAGGAAGGAATGGTTTGGGTTCATGGAGAACTGGGCTGACTTCGCAGTCAGTTACAGGCTCTACAGTAGGGACAGACTGCACCTCAATGGGGAGGGTGCAACTGCCCTGGGGGGAAATATGGTTAGACGGCTGGAGGAGCTTTTAAACCAGGATCGGGAAGAGGGGGGGGGGAGGTGTCATACTAATAAGGGGGTAGATAGTGTAGATAGAGAGTGGGTTATAGAAGGGGACAGTGGGGATTTAATGGGGGCTGGGGTTAGAAAGGAAAATAGGGAGAAGACTGGGCAGAACTATACACTTATAAAAAATAAAACTGCTGATAACAAGAACCTGTTACATACAAAAATTAACCAAGGTAACCAAAAAATCCTGGATAATCGCTTTACAGGAAATAGTAATTTAAAATGTATTTTCACAAATGCCAGAGGCTATGGTACTAGAAGAACACATAGATGTAGTTGGTGTAGCTAAGACATGGTTGGACTCTTCGCATGACTGGGCTGCTAATATTGACGGTTTTACACTATTTAGGAAAGACCGGGTCAATAGAAAAGGTGGTGGCGTGTGGCTGTATGTGAGGAGTGATCTGAAGACAAGTGTGAAAGAGGCAATTGTGCGTGAGGATGTGGAAACCTTATGGGTGGAAGTTCAAAGGGATATAAACACTGAAAAAATAATCCTTAGTGTAATCTATAGACCCCCTAACATCACAGAAGAGATAGAAACGCAACTGTATAACCAAATAGAGCGGGTGGCACAGGCTGGTACAGTAGTCATAATGGGAGATTTTAACTTCCCAGACATTGACTGGGGTCATGGTTCTGCCTCAACTGCAAAGGGGAGAAAATTCCTCAACTTGCTGCAGGACCACTTTATGGACCAGTTTGTAGAAGCTCCCACTAGGGGCGATGCTCTGCTAGGTCTGGTAATTTCTAATGATGCAGAGCTTGTTGGCAATGTTACTGTTCGAAAAACATTGGTAATAGTGACCACAATATAATTATATTCCCTCTAAACTATAAGAAGCAAACTCTGTCAGGCAGAGCAAAGACACTGAATTTCAAAAAGGCTAATTTCCATGGGTTGAGGGCAGCATTTCAGGGCATAGACTGGGAGCAGCTACTGTCACATAATAATACAGAGGATAAATGGGAGAGCTTCAAATCCACATTGAGTAATTGCACAATTTTTTTTATTCCTTTAGGTAACAAGTATAAACAGCTAAAATTAAACCCCCCATGGCTTATAGCTACTGTAAAAAGAGCAATAAAAGACAAAAAGAGGGCATTCAAAAAATACAAATCCAGGGTCAGCATGTAGCATTTGAAGATTACAAAGGGCTTAATAAAATCTGCAAAAAGGAGATAAAATTAGCAAAGATACAAAATGAACAGCAGGTAGCAAAATAAAGCAAAACAAATCCCAAAAAGTTTTTTAAATGTATAAATGCAAAAAAACCTAGGTCTGAGCAAGTAGGGTCCCTAAATAATGGTAAAGGGAGGGTAGTCACTGAAGATGAGGAAAAGGCAGAGTTCCTAAATAGTTTTTTTTTAGCTCTGTATATACAAAAGAAGAGAAAGGAGCTGATATCTGTGGCACCGGGGTTGTTAGTATATCCAGTGATATACTCAATTGGCTAATTGTAGATATGGTCCAAGAGAAATTAAATAGGGTAAACGTGAACGAAACTCCGGGTCCAGGTGGATTACACCCAAGAGTGTTTAAAGAGCTCTGTTCAGTTATTGCTGTTCCCCTGTTTATAATTTTTAAGGATTCTCTAGGGACTGGTACAGTGCCAAGTGATTGGCGCAAGGCAAACGTTGTGCCCATATTCAAAAAAGGATCAAGGTCCTCCACAGGTAATTATAGACCAGTTAGTTTAACTTCTGTTGTGGGAAAAATGTTTGAAGGAATCTTAAGGGACTATATACAGGAGTATGTGACTATAAATAATATTATAAGTGATAACCAGCATGGGTTTAACAAGGACAGAAATTGTCAGACTAAACTTGAAGAGAAATGTGAATCCATCTTGTTTACCTTAAATATGTAAAGAATTGTTATAACATCTCACCCACGCACTGTTTCAAGTTCCCCCGCTGTGAGTTAGGTTTGCTTATCTGTCCCAGGACAGATTCTGGGAATCTCCCAGAACTAGTACAAACGTTCTTGCCTTATTCAGGGTCATTCGGCACAACTGCGTACATTCTTATATGTGAATGATTAAAACCTATTCTTTTTGCTTACTGCACGTACACATACCATATAAGGATGTTCCGGTAGTATGTGTATGAGCACCAATGTTTATCTTTTATGATTAGTTTAACGCTGTTGTTATGCAAACTTTTCTACTGCCTATATAAGGCCAAGCGATAGCATAATAAAGTTAGAGTATTTCTCAGTGATACCTGTGTGTGTGTGTCATGTTATTGCTAGCTGAGGTCCTGACGTCAGTGACATCAAACCAAGGTGGTCGTAGCGGTCCAGAAAGGTCCAAATCCTTTCAATTTGGGGGCTCCATCTGGGATAGAGAATGCCATCCTCGTGTCCGGTAAGAGAGACATCCCTTTTGTCCACTGCCCGGTCCGAGGGCACTGGCCACATCTCTACCCGTGAGTTTTTTTTATGTATCCGAGATACATTGTTAAGCCTTAAAAATAGACTCAGGGAGTTTATAATAAGTACTTGGAGTACTTTCATGAATGAGGCCGACACTTGGAGTGCCACGCACGGCAAAGGATCTCAGGGAGATCTATCCGTAAGTTGTTTTGTGTCAGGGACACACCATAGGATCTCAGGAAGATCTATTTACTTTATCTAACTGTCAACAGAGATTTTTTAGTACCAGGGGTACATGTAAGAGAACAGTCTCGGGGAGACCTGACTTACCTTGGTTTGACGCATACCTATATTTAGAGTATAAGATACATAAAGTGTTAAGATTCATCTGTTTGTGTGAGAGCTATTGTTCTGGTGGTAAGTGTAAGAACATATCTCACTGTAATATTATCACTCTGTCATTTGGTGAATTTTCTTACTGTGGGTGGAGGAAAATCTAAGTGTGAGTTTCCCCCTCCCAACATAGGGACTGCAGACTGCAAATAGTGACAGCCTCCTTCCCAGTCTCATGCTGACTGTAAAGCAGAGTGTTTCCTCATGGACCTCAGACAAAATATAAGACTTTGAGAAACACTTATATGAGAAGGAGGCAGTGGGATGCTTTGAGATCAGGAAGATACAGACCCTCACACATAATTACAAAAGTTCAGGAGCCAACACTGTGAGCAAACAGACAGCCGAGACATTTCTCAGTTGCTCTCAGCCATCCCTGCAGATGCTGTCTGTTTCAGCGTGATAGACCTTCAAGAATGCTTTCTTCTCTATCCCGGTTGACAAGCAGACCAGACTCCTTTTTTGCTTTTTCCTTTGAGGGTCGTCAACTCACCTGGTGCAGGATGCCCCAGGGATTTGCTGATTCACCTGTAGTGTACAAAATTGTCCTCCAAGCCAGTTTAAAACCATTGCACCCCCCCTAGGGTTCTGTACTCTTGATATACGTGGATGATTTGTTATTGTGAAGTGTGTCAGAGGAGGCCAATGTAACAGATGGTTTATCTTTGTTGAAATGGTTGTCTGAATGTGGACACAAGGTGTCACGCAAGAAAATGCAATGGTGTAAAAAGCAAGTTGAATACTTGGGATTTGTTCTCACAAAGGGAGAAAGGAGAATCAGCACAGAAAGAGTGCAGTCTGTTGCGGGCCTGGTCACCCCGCACACCAAGAAAGAAGTGTTATCTTTCCTTGGTATGATAAACTACTGCAGACAATGGATTACTGATTGCTCTCCTACTATGACAATGTAATGAGACAAGCCACTCTGGCAGACATGCCAGATCTCAACAGGTGGTCTGAGGAAATGTTTAATACATATGATTATTTGAAATGTTCTTTAATGACAAGTCCGGGTTTGGGCCTCCCTGACTACAAACTCACATTCCACGTATATGCTCGACAAAATTGTAAAACCATGGGGGGTGTGCTGACACAATATCACGGAGGCAAGTTACGTCCTTGTGCCTTTTTCTCAAAGGTGGTTCCAGCATCCGTCCAAGGAATGCTGGCCTGTCTGAGATCTCTTGCAGCCTGTGCTACCACACATGATGTAGTAGGCCTTCTCAAAGGCATACACATACAGCACATGTCCGCACAAAGACTATCTGGCTATGAGATTCTACTCCTCAGCAATCCCTCCCTCCAAATCAAATACGCAACAAACACCTCAGGTCCAGCACCTATCTTAAATGCCCAATTAGGACTTAAAGGACCTGAGGATCACTTGACAGAGGCACATGATTGTATACATGTCATACAACTTTTAGAAGCCATAAGATTGCCCTCACAGATTGCAATTGTCCACTGCAGGGGGCGCATACTGGTAAAAATCATGTGTCCCAAGGCAATGCCCTGGCAGATGCGGAGGCCAAGAAGGCTGCACTGATGGCCCCGGCCACATTGCAAATAATGAATTTAGTACCTCCTTCACTTGAGTTAACTCAAATGCTTGTGGATCTCCAGTCCTAAGCTACTGACGATGAAATGGCCGATTGGTGTTATTCAATCTTGCAGAAGAATCCTAGGACAGGATTAATCTGCAAAAAGGGGAAACCATGCATACCACAGTACAGCTCCCCTCTGTTCATTGCACATTTTCATGAAGTAGGACACAACAGCATTCAAACAACACACATGCTGCTAGCACAGAATTTCTATATTTCTATATTACAGGCATTAAACAGTTAGTGTCAGATTATGTGGTAAGGTGTATCACATGTTTGAGGAACAACCCAAACACCAATGTCAAAGTCCCACATCAACACCTTGATTACCCCACCACTCCTTTTACACATCTGCAGGTAGACTTCACACACATACCTAGACAGAAAGGTCAACAAGAATATGCCTTGGTCATAGTTGACATGTTCTCAAGATGGCCAGATGTCTACCCTACAAGATCAGAAGATGCCAAAACAGTAGCAAGGATACTGACACATGACATCATTCCAAGGTGGGGCTGTCCAAGGGCCAGCTTTCACCTCAAAGGTAAACAAGGAGCTGACAAGACTCCTTAAGGTTGAATGGAAATTTCATATCCCATACCACCCACAAAGCTCCGGCATTGTGGAACGCATGAACAGAACCCTAAAAGATAAATTGAGAAAGGCAACAGGGGGCACATTTGAGAAATGGAAAGATATACTGCTAATAGTCTTAGCTGAGATCAGGATTAGTGATGAGCGGCAGGTGCCATATTAGATTTCGACGAAATTCGCGAATATTCTATCGAATATTCGCGAATTTCGTCGAAATCTAATATTCGTCATTATTCTTGTTATCGCGATTAATATGCGATTTAAATAATCGTGTATTGCGATTTTAACTTATAGGCTACTCTCCTATTGAAATAGCAATGCGATTAATTCAAGTTATGACAATCGAATTTCGATTTTAACTTAGCACTGCTATATTAAATATTCGTTAATTCTAGCTTAATATGGAATATAGCAGTGCTAAGTTAAAATCGAAATTCGATTATTATAACTTGATTTTTTTTTTTTTATTGTTATATTTTTTTCTTTCCCACTTCCCTAAAGTTGTTCTTACCTGTCCTTTGGATTCCTGGCTTCCTGGCTGCTCCAGTCAGTGCCCGTTGCCGCTTCTGCCGACTTCCGTGCTCATGGAGCGTCCCCATCACCATGGGAACGTCTCCATATACTAGAATGTACTGTCTGATTTGAGAATTACGTGAAAAATCGCAATTCGATTATTTCAAGTTATAATAATCGAATTTCGATTTTAACTTGGCACTGCTATATTTAATTCTAGCCTAATATGGAATATAGGAGTGCTAAGTTAAAATCGAAATTCGATTATTATAACTTGAATTAATCGAATTGCGATTTCAACTTGGACCTGGTTTACTATGGTTGGCTTGGTAGAATTAGCGAATATGACGAATGTATTCGTCATATTCCTCAAAACGAATATAACGAATGTATTCGTCATATTCCACAAAACGAAGATAACGAAGTATTCTGCATCTTCGTTTTAGCTACCTATTCATCAACTTCGCTAATTCTAGCAATCATATAGGAAAGTTTACTATAGAGACAGCTAAGTTTAATTCGCTATGCGATTATATTACTTTGCTTTTTTTTTATAAATAGAATAATTATAATAATTATCAGGTATAATTATTCTATTTTTTTTTTTTTAAAAAGCAGTCATATAATCGCATAGCGAATTAAACTTAGCTGTCTCTATAGTAAACTTTCCTATATGATTGCTAGAATTAGCGAAGTTGATGAATAGGTAGCTAAAACGAAGATGCAGAATACTTCGTTATCTTCGTTTTGTGGAATATGACGAATATATTCGTTTTGTGGAATATGACGAATACATTCGTCATATTCGCTAATTCTACTAAGCCAACCATAGTAAACCAGGTCCAAGTTGAAATCGCAATTTGATTAATTCAAGTTATAATAATCGAATTTCAATTTTAACTTAGCACTGCTATATTCCATATTAGGCTAGAATTAAATATAGCAATGCTAAGTTAAAATCGAAATTCGATTATTATAACTTGAAATAATCGAATTGCGATTTTTCACGTAATTCTCAAATCCGACAGTACATTCTAGTATATGGAGACGTTCCCATGGTGATGGGGACGCTCCATGAGCACGGAAGTCGGCAGAAGCGGCAACGGGCACTGACTGGAGCAGCCAGGAAGCCAGGAATCCAAAGGACAGGTAAGAACAACTTTAGGAAAGTGGGAAAGAAAAAAATATAACAATATAACAGGGCAGGGATGTAATATTACCACTTTACAAAGCGTTGGTGCGGCCTCATCTGGAATACGCAGTCCAGTTCTGGGCACCAGTACATAGAAAGAATGCACTGCAGCTGGAAAAAGTACAGAGGAGAGCGACTAAAATGATAAAGGGCATGGAGGGTCTTAGTTACGAAGAAATATTAAAAGAATTGAATTTATTTAGTCTTGAGAAGAGACGTCTTAGGGGGGGACATGATTACCCTGTACAAGTATATAAATGGGCCATACAAAAAATACGGCAAAAAGCTGTTCCATGTAAAATGTGCTCAAAAGACAAGGGGGCACTGCTTCCGACTGGAGAAGAAAAAGTTCAGTCTCCAGAAGGGTCAAAGCTTCTTTACTGTAAGAACTGTGAATCTGTGGAATAGACTTCTTCAGGACGTGGTCACAGCAGGAACAGTGGACAGTTTCAAAAAAGGGTTTAGACAAATTCTTAAAAGTAAAAAACATAAATGCTTATGAAAACGTGTAGAAATCTGAGTCTCACTTCCTTCTGGGATTCTTGTCCCCACCTATCCCTTGGTTGAACTTGATGGACATTTGTATTAACTATGTAACTATGTAAGGTCCATCTTCAATTTGGCTCACAACCAAGAAAACATATGTCTTGGCAGTTAAGTTTTAGGCAAGAGCATCTTGCCGCATTTGTGTGAGGGGAGGCGGGGCAAGCGCTATTTAAACTCACTGCGGCGATTGCAAGTTGCCGACAGCTTGTTTTGCGGGACAGCTTGTTCGCGTCACTTCCGGTTTAGTCAAGTGTGGTGTGCGGCTCAGGGACGGTCAGCGCGTGTTCATGGTTTGTGGCGTTTGGCGGGTGCCAGTAAGATCGTGGAGGGTTGGGGTATGGGGGCAGGCAGGTCTCCATAGGCTGCTCATCGAGGTTTTACTCACCAGCCAGGTGCTGGGCGGGCGGCAGGGTTCGAAGGTAAGCATCTGCAGTAACGCTCACTCCCATTCAGCCTGGTGCAAGCACGCCATCTGTTTACCATGGGTGGTACTGCAGACTGGGCAACAGTCTATCTGTGGTTAACCATGTAATTGATGGAATTTCTACATAAGGGGCATTGAAGCGGTCAAGGGGGGGAGGGAGGGTCGCACTGTGCTGCGCTGCGTGCAAGCTTGCTGCTCCTGGGAATGGTGATGTTTTCATGTGGCCCAGGGGTGTCATCTGAATTATTGAAAGATAAGCAGCTGTTTGCATATTGTTTCCCCTTTAGGTTCTATGTTACCACAAAATTCTGGTTTGGTTCAACATCAGTAGCTACAACGTAAACCTAAGCACCATCTCCGCATCAGGGGAAATGTAAGCCTTTCGAGGGGGTTATAGAGGGGTCACGGTCATGGTGGGAAGGGACAAGAATCAACTTCTTATACTCTGTATATGTACTCATATTTTTAGAATTTGTGATAATTTGCAGTATTTTTCCATCAGTGTTGGGCTACATGCACACGACCATATGTGTTTTACAGTCCGTATACCATCCGTTTTGCAGATCCGATGTAACAATGCCTAAAACGGACAAGAATAGGACATATTAATTTTTTTTTTGCAGGGCTACAGAACGGACATAATGATGTGGACAGCACAAGGTGTGCTGTCCACATTTTTTGCGGACCCATTGAAATTAATGGGTCCGCATCCTATCCGCAAAAAAAAAAACGGAATGGAGACGGAAACAAACATTTGTGTGCATGTAGCCTTATTGATCCTTTGGGTACATCAGTGATTGATTTAATAAGTAATAAGACCTTGGTTGACTTAAATAAGAAGAGGAAACGTTCAATTGCTGAAATCATAGAATTTTATTTATATGTTTTAGCTATAGATTAATTTAGTAAGCATGAAGGGACAGTATTTATCATCAGGTATACATAGATATTGGAGTGCAAACCACAGGTTTATGGCTTATCTTTTCCTTGTCTAAAGTTATAAGAAGAATCCTGTCCACGTCCTTGACTCTGTCCTCCTTGCTGGGTTCCACAACTTTGTTGCCCACTGCCCTGACTTCCCCCAGTCTGATCCTGTCCTTGTTGGTATCCACCACCCTGCTGACCACTGCTCTGATCCTGTCCTTGTTGGTATCCACCACCCTGTTGACCACTGCTCTGATCCTGTCCTTGTTGGTATCCACCACCCTGCTGACCACTACTCTGACCCTGTCCTTGTTGATATCCACTACCCTGCTGGCCACTGCTTTGATCTTGTTTTCCACTGCCATACTGGGAGCTGCTGCCAGTTTGCCCTTGGCAACTTCCCTGGCTCTGTTGACCACTGGTTGGGGTTTGGCTGCTTCCTTGGCTTAATATAGCTGAGGTCTATAAAAAAAAACAGACATACATTTTACACTCAAAGGCAACTGTTCATGAAGATTTTTCCTCTGCAATATGTTGAAGACTATAATAAAGTAAGGATCTACAAGTCAAACAGAACATGACTTCAGTTCATACTAATATTTTATAACATGCAATACTTTTTTAACAAGTTCCACTTACCGAGCTCTGTTGGCTGCCAGAAGGCTGGGAAGATAATAATATCAAAATCAAATTAGAGGTTAAATAGATACATTACTCTGATCATTATGTGATCTCTGCCAAATCCAGACTCGCACAATAACCATATATAAAAACTACATTTTAAGTATCCGTATATTTGTATATTTTGCATATGTTCAAAGGAGTTTAGGATTATAAAAAGGGTCTGCTTTTATCACGAGATGCTAGCTTGGTCTGTGGGCTGCATCTGGTACTGAAACTTGGACCTATTTACTTGAATTGGGTTGAGCTGTCATATCAGACACAGCCTATGTATGGATAAGAGTGAAATTTGTCTGGAAAAAGAAGCAGAAAATGTTTCGAGTCTTGGACATATTGATTTCATAATGACATAAGGATATTTGTCTTCTTAATAGATTGTGTACTCCGATGGATGGAGGTAAAATTATAGAGTGGAATAGTTCTATACGAATAGTTGGATATAAATTGTCTTGATATGAACTTATTCTAAAGTCAAAATTGTACATTAGTTACATATTTTGATTTCAGGAGCAATTCAAACTATGTAGAGATTGTGCAAAATATTGTTACACATTAAATACGGATTGTGTACCTACATGTAATAATTTAAGGGTATTAAACAAGAATCATGACTGTAGAGATTCTAAAATCAGCAGTTCAAGCAAGCATTTCTATCATATGTGCAAGCAGTACCCCAGAACAGGGCACTTGCAGAAAGATTTATTATTATTTTGTTAATTAATCTAATGTAATGTTTACAGGATGGTGCACTAGTTTTGTATGGATAGGTCAGGGTTAAAAATCCTGGCTTAACCCTATTAGGAGGCTAGAACATGGACTTAGGCCTGCCCCTAGTTCAGAGGGAGTGTGAGTGTCCTAGCTGAAGAAGAGAGCGGTGCTATATGTGCTCACTCCTCAGAATCACCATCTCTGAGACATTTACTTCAAGAAAACCATTACTACATAAAAGTACTCCAGAAAGAGAGTAAAGAGAGAGGACTAAAGGTCCAGAAGGCTGTGCATTGGAGTGACAGGGACTTTACTGCTGGCCAGCCATATCTTATTTCTGTACCCCTCAGCCAGGGAATTACAAGCAATTTTTTACTACAAACCTATTGCTAGCCTTGGATGCAGAGAGAGAAAGATAGAGGGAAGAGTACCACAATCCCTATCATCGCTGCAATCCATACACTGGTATCAGGGAGGACTTGCACTGTGATCTGCCTGGAACTATGCTTTTATACTATTGTATGTACTACAACTCCCATTCTACACTTTAGTAAACACAGACTTATTTATTTTCTACCACTGGTCTGGTTACTGACTCCAGCACAATTTGCCGACCACAGCACCTACATCTCCTGCCTTACACCCTTACAAATAGACTGACACCAATGACACTTCAACTACCATCAGACAGTAGTACCAACATCAGGGTGTGCCATGAGGGATGAAAAGGTGCTTCTTTCTGTCACTTCCCTGGCCCTAGGGAGCATGGCTATTAGGTCTGCCACTGTGCTTTGTATGACCGTCTGTTACTGCCAGAGCCTCTACCATTCCAATCCTCCGTTCCGCTCCTTCTGGGCTTGTGATATATGGACACTGGTGGGGCATGTACCTCAGGTATTGGGTACAGGGAGCGGGCACTAACAAGCTACTGCCATGACCAGAAAACTTGCACAAAAAGTCATGGCAATAAACTGAAAGGATAACTTCACTTTTGATACGCCAGAGTGACATATCAAAGGTTTTGTGAGGGTCAGAGAGTTAAGAACCCCACCAATCTCCGAAATGACCATCTTCAGCAACGAGGAGATACAGCATTCCAATGCATTTTCTGAGAGACTGGCAGGGGCTTCAGTGCTCGGAGCCCAGGTTTAAAATTTTTGATCTATCACCTTGACACTCAGATTTTTTTAAATCCCAGTATTTTCTGCCTCATCTCAATCATTCCAAACATTTCAGTTCATGAATATGTAATAAATCAGGCTTGTTTCCTATAAGACAAATTCTTCTCTTACCTTCTTGGAGGGGTTTGGTGCTGAAAATGAATAAAAATAAGGTAAATATACTGATCAGATCAATATTTGTGGCAAATAATTAATTTTACTTGGATTAGAAGCCATCTATGAATCTAAGGACCTTACCTCCTTCCATGGCTGTGGTTTGGGTTTATAGGCTCCTACAGAGTATGTGCAGAATAAAAGCTGTTGAGAAATTAATAGTCATTGAACAGATTAAAGGAACACTGTGTGCAAAGCGTATACATTGAATTATGCCTCGTGTAGGAAGTGCAGGCCTCAAGGATTCTCTCTTTCATGTTCTTTCAATGCAATTCATGAACATCTTATTGATTTCAATGGGCATGGTGTTTCATTTTTGCTGTAGGGAAACTTATTGTTAGGTTTAAAGGGCCCATAAACCAGCGTAAGCTGTGTATAGTGTGACCCTGAGTGTGGTTATGTCATTTTTATTTTCATACTTTCTTGCGTTCCAAAAAAGAAACTCTGATCTAGGAGAAATGAGACTGTGTATATGATAACTTTTGTAAAAGATTTACCAAATTGGGCCTCCACATTGAGCTGGTAAACTATAGTCCATATATCACTGTCACTAGTGGGGTACCTCAGGGGCCAGTATTGGGCAGTATTCTCTTCAATATATTTATTAATGATCTTGTAGAAGGCTTGCATAGTAAAGTATCAATTTTCGCAGATGACACTAAACTGTGTAAAGTAATTTACACAGAAGAGGACAATATACTGTATATATACTACAGAGGACAGTATACTGCTACAGAGGGATCGGATAGATTGGAGGCTTGGGCAGATAAGTGGCAGATGAGGTTTAACACTGACAAATATAAAGTTATGCACATGGGAAGGAATAATGCAAGTCACCCGTACATACTAAATGGTAAAACACTGGGTAACACTGACATGGAAAAGGAATTTTAATAAACAGCAAACTAAGCTGCAAAAACCAGTGTCAGGCAGCTGCTGCCAAGGTCAATAAGATAATGGGTTGCATCAGAAGGGGCATAGATGCCCGTGATGAGAACATAGTCCTACCACTTTACAAATCACTAGTCAGACCACACATGGAGTACTGTGTACAGTTCTGGGCTCCTGTAACAGACATAGCAGAGCTGGAGAGGGTCCAGAGGAGGGCAACTAAAGTAATAACTGGAATGGGGCAACTACAGTACCCTGAAATATTATCAAAATTAGGGTTATTCACTTTAGAAAAAAGACAACTGAGGGGAGATCTAATTACTATGTATAACTATATCAGGGGTCAGTACAGAGATCTCTCCCATCATCTATTTATCCCCAGGACTGTGACGAGGGGACATCCTCTGCGTCTGGAGGAAAGAAGGTTTGTACACAAACATAGAAAAGGATTCTTTATGGTAAGAGCAGTGAGACTATGGAACTCTCTGCCTGAGGAGGTGGTGATGGGGAGTACAATAAAGGAATTCAAGAGGGGCCTGGATGTATTTCTGGAGTGTAATAATATTACAGGCTATAGCTACTAGAGAGGGGTCGTTGATCCAGGGAGTTATTCTGATTGGAGTAGGGAAGGAATTTTTTATTCCCCTAAAGTGGGGAAAATTGGCTTCTACCTCACAGTTTTTTTTTTTGGCTTCCTCTGGATCAACTTGCACGATAACAGGCCGAACTGGATGGACAGATGTCTTTTTTCGGCCTTATGTACTATGTTACTATGTTATATACAAAATATTGACTATTCTACTGTTAGGGAAGGGGCAGTTTATGGAGGATCAGACAGCTGGGCTCATTGTAATCTACTAGAGGAATTGGTCATATATTGGTTGTCTTAATATTAAATACAAAGTATGTGGTTAGAAGTTGATATAATACTTTCTTCATTACAACTACAGATCTTATGTAGTAAGTAGTCCAATAAACCTAGGATTATTTACCAGGACATCTGACAGTACCGAATCCACTAATTATTTAGCTTGTCATCACATATAAAGTGGGTGGTTGGCATCACTTTCTGTCATTATATTTTTTTATAACTTGTTACTCAATTATGTTTTCGTCTTCATGTCAGATTGCCGGAGTCTGGTTGAAAAGTCATTGGGATAATTAGCATTTACAAGCCGGATTTCTGTTTCTATAGGATACAGAGTAATAAAATAATAATTCCCTAGAGGGGACCAGGCTCTCGAACGATAAGGTCAGGTTGCATTGCAAGTAAAGGTCTATCCCACTGGTAAGTGGTGAAAATTCTGGTGTTTCTAGCAGCCTGGCTACACCATTGTTGGGGCACCTTAAAGGGGTATTCCCATCTCAGACAATGGGGGCATACCCCATTGTCTGATAGGTGCGGGTCCCGCACCTACAACGAGAACGAAGCGGGGAGCGCTGTGGCTGGAGGACCCGGGGTCCGTCCACCACCAAGCGCTGTTCCCATAGAAGTGAATGGGAGCGCACTCCGCATGCGCGGCCCATGCTCCCATTCTTTTCTAGTGCTCGGCTATTTTCGGAGGCCCCATAGAAATGAATGGAGGGCAGCTGCGCATGCGCAGTGCGCCCTCCGTTCATTTCCCTGCTCTGTTCTCATTGGGACCCGCACCTATCAGACAATGGGGGCATATACTAGCGATATGCCCCCATTGTCTGAGATGGGAAAATCCCTTTAAGCAGAGGAAAACTTGCAACATGATGTGTGATTGATTATGGTTAGTTTTTTTGGGGGAAACGTACTCAAAACAGAAATGTTTTATCCTTAACCCATTATCCAAATTGTACAATCACCCAAAATGATCTGATAATGCAAATTCTTTGTGGCTTCCATCAGCCAATTTGCTCCATAAACACACTACACACAGATCACTCAAGCAAGCAATTACTTAATTTTGTGCAACAATCTATTCCAATAATAGGAAATTGCTGCTGTTTCCATAACTTCCTCCATACAGTCTCTGTGTAATGACTGCACGGATAAGGAACCTCTAAACTCCTCTTCACCATGCTTGTGGTGATGAGAAGGAACAGGGACATGGGACCCCCATAGCAATCATCAGTAAGTCTCTTTGGCATTTAACATTTATCACTTGTGCATAGGTGAAGGCCCTGTAACATGTCCCGGCTTTCCATTTTAGCAACCTATCCCTGAGACTCCAGAGTCCCTCCTAAGTATAGTCCCTATAAATTTCCTGAAATGATCAACAGAAATCATTATACAAGAACGTATAATGGTATAAATCAAAAAGTTTGTCCATATAATAAAAATTATGTTTTATCTATAGATGGATATCTGATATATTGCATGCATGAATCCATAGACACGTTACACTAGTCAGTCAAATATAATCTATTATTTCCTATGTCGGTCCAGAGAAGCACGAAGAAAGAGAAACCTCACAAGCAATGTCTTGCAGAAAAAGTCACCAGGCTGAATTTTCTGTTATGGATGAACTTCTAGTAGTAGTCAGAAGTCACCTACCTTGAGCAAGCAGCAGTAGACTCTGAGATACAACTGTCCATCTCACTCTATTTATACTGGAAGAATAGGTGGATCTAAACACTATGGAATCCAGCCCAACCAAGGTGTAGTCATCTAGACTTCACTGACATAAATATAGTATAAGTCTCATAAAAAATAATAGCTCAGCAAAGACCTAAATGGAACATTTGAAATAGGCTGCAAGTTAATAACTGTAATTTCAGTTGGGAAATAATTACTATGACTATTTCAGATTCCTAGGAGGCCCTGTCTTTTCTGACTTCTTATACATTACCCAGGTAAAATCAGTGAGGGCAAAAAAAGCGCAGACTGAAGAAATAATTGTAACAGGCCACAAAACAGCAATAAATGAGTTCAGGTAATGTTAGGTTAGTTCAAGCTTTCCCTGCACAACCACCTGCAAATCAGAGAAATCTCAGATATTTAGCTCCCTCTGATCCCTAACCATCAGCCCCAGCAATAGCAATGGCTGTTTTGAGGGATCCCGGGTAGAGATGAGCGAACTTCTGTTTTAAGTTCGGCGTCTAAATTTCGGCTTCCGGTTAGCGGAGGATCCCGATATGGATTCCGAATTCCGTTGTGGTCCGTGGTAGCGGAATCAATAATGGCCATTATTGATTCCGCTACCACGGACCACAACGGAATTCGGAATCCATATCGAGATCCTCCGCTAACCGGAAGCCGAACTTTAGACGCCGAACTTAAAACAGAAGTTCGCTCATCTCTAATCCCGGGGTTTACCTGAGATAATCCCTACATTATATGCAACCGTAAATAGGGCCATTAGAAAGTGCATCTTGTCCCGCAGAAAACAAGCACTCATACGGTTATGTGAATGAAAAAATAAAAAAGGTATGTATTTGGGAAAGCTGGGGGTAAAAACATGAAAAAATAGAAAGATTTTCAGTTATTAAGGTGTTTAATCACACATTTATATTAGAAAAATATCCCCCTGTCATATGTTTACTTAACTGTATATATATGTATAGGAGAGAGGAAGTGAGGGCAGTAGCAGTTGCATGTCTCCACAGTTAACAGAAGTCAAGGAGTGTTGCCACAAAATCGGCCATTTAAGAGCTATTTTTAATAGACGTGTACAATTTCAGTAATTAAAGTATATTACAAAATATGTTCAGTTATACTTTAAACTTAGAAATCCTATTTATAATTTAAATATACACCAGTATCTCACAAAAGTGAGTACACCCCTCAAATTTTTGTAAATATTTTATGATATCTTTTCATGGGACAACACTGAAGATCTGACACTTTGATAGAATGTAAAGTAGTCAGTGTACAGCTTGTATAACAGTGTGAATTTGGTGTGCCTTCAAACATTAATGTCTAAACTGCTAGCAACAAAAGTAAGTACACTCCTAAGTGAAAATGGCCAAATTGTGCCCAAAGTGTCAATATTTTGTGTCACCACTAGTGTTGGGCGAGCATGCATGGCCGAACACCGCGTGTGCTCGAGCGCGATGCTCGAGTCTGCTCCCCGCACGTTTGTTGGCTGCTACGCAGCCAATAAACAAGCGGGGACGTATCGGCACTGACTGTAATGCCATAGCCATGTTGGTTAAATTGCGTGCAATTGTTTGGCCACTGCTGACAGTGACACAACCTCTGCTACATCTGTTGTGTTACATTTGCGCATCCTAAATATCTGTGACATTCAGCACAATTGTTTGGCCGCTGCTGACCGACATTACCTGCACTACATCTCCTGTATAACGTTTGCGCATCCTAAATATATCTGTGACAGTGTAATTTATTTGCGCATACACTTACAAAACCTGCGCAACTGTACGTGTGACATACTTGCAAGCATATATACCATTTAATATGCTCAAGGCAAGCAGTAAGGGACAGGGAAGTGTCCGTGATGCTGATGGTGCACGCAAAGGCCGTGGCCCTGGGCGCAGTGAAACTGTGCCTGCTGCCAGAGCACAAGAAACACACTGATCCACGATACCTAGCTTCATGTCCCAGTTTGCAGGGAGGCGAAGGACACCACTCTCAAAGTCACACCAGTGCGACCAGGTGGTCGGTTGGATTGCAGCAGATAATGCTTCCAGTCGGTTAAGCACCACCCTGTTTTTCACAAAGTCCAGTCTCAGTAGCCAAGAGTCTGGTCAACAGAATCTTCACCCTGATCCTCCTTCCTCCCACCATGGAGAGTCTTGGAAAACAATTGATCCCACACTTGGATATTCCGAGAAGCTCTTTTCATCTGTATTCCTTGATTTGGGCCTCTCGTCAAGCCTGCATGAAGAGGGACATGAGGAGATCTTGTGCATGGATTCTTAAACTCTTGAGCATCCACAGTCAGAAGACAATTACGGTGGGGAACGGCAATTAGTGTTTCACAAGGTGGGTGATAATGATGATGAGACACAGTTGCCAATAAGTCAAGCGCAATCAGTGTCTCAAGAGGTTGATGATGAGGATGAGATACAATTGTCAATAAGTGAGGTTTTTGTTATGTCAACAAGTCAGGAGGATGACCAGTGTGAGGAAGTGGAAAAGGAGGAGGTGGTGGAGGATGAAATCACTGACCCAACCTGGGAAGGTGGCAAGCCGAGCGAGGACGGCGGTACAGAGGGGGGGGGATCCACAGCACCGCAACAGGCTGGAAGAGGCAGTGGGGTGGAAAAAGGGAGAAGGCAGGCCACACCAAACAGGCCCCAACTGTTCCCCGAAGCACCTCCTTGTGGCAATTTCCCTTGCCAAGGGGTAGGTGTTCTGCAGTCTGCCGCCTTTTTGAGGAAAGTGCGGACAATAAAAGAATTGTCATTTGCAACCTGTGCCGTACCAAAATGAACAGGGGCGTGAACACTAGCAACCTCACCACCACCAGCATGATCCGCCACATGGCATCAAAGCACCCTAATAGGTGGGCCAAACGCCTGGGTCCACAATCAGTGTCTGCGGGTCCACTGCCTCCTCTTCCCCTGTGTTACGTGCTGGCCAATCCCTTGTCCAAGATGCAGGCTCGGATGACTCCCACCCTGCACCTGGACCTTCGCAAGCACCATCAGCTAGCACATTCACTTCTGTGTCCCAGCACAGGGTACAGATGTCCATACTCCAGGCCTTTGAACGAAAGCGCAAATACCCAGCCACCCACCCACAGGCCATAGCACTAAATGCGTACCTTTCCAAATTGCTGGCCCTGGAAAGGTTGCCATTTAGGCTTGTGGACACTGAGGCTTTCCGCAGCCTGATAGCGGTGGCCGTCCCTCGTTACT